>NC_046156.1:53006945-53184445 GCF_011064425.1 Rattus rattus
CCATGGATGCTAGAAGAGTGTGTTGGATCCTTTAGAGCTGAAGGTCCAGGAAATTGTGAACAGTCTGTTGTGACACTAGGAACTGACCTCTTCCTGTCCCCTGGAAAAGCAGCAAGTGCTCTCAACTACTGAGCCATCTCTCCATCCCTGTTCTGGGTTTTTTTTGAAATGGAATTTCACACTACCTCCTGGACTGACCTAGAACTCACTATGTAGCCCAAGCTAGCCTCTAACTTGAACAATACTCCTGCCTCAGTGTTGGGATTTCATGCCTGAGTCACTTTGATGCGCTGTTAGTTTTGCTTTTTAAGATTCAAGAGTTAACCGCTGCCTGAATTATCTAGACATTTCTTCAGCAGGCTTGTCCTTTAAAAGCCTAAAACCATTTCCCCCTGCTGGAGGGACACAAAGCCACAGTGCATGAGAGTTTACATTCTCCCTGACTCCCTTTGTCACTTCCAGCAGTGACCTGAAATTGCTGGAATGCTTGTACAGACTCCTCTCCCCTTCAGAGGTTGCTGTGATTAGCCCAAATCTGTTCCCCAAAACTATTTAATTTAACAGCCAAAGGTTGCTGTGTCCTGCCTATACTGTCCCAGCTGTCAACTCCAGTCTACCCCAAGCTTTGCCTTCCCAACACCAGTCTTAATACACCTCATTCACACATACCACTGCAGGATAAGAAGTAAATGGTTTCCCACTCTGCATTGATCGTCCTCAAACTGGAGGCTGGCTGAGGCTTGTTATAACCCACTGGACATTTGGAACTTGGAGAGTGGCCCTCTTCTAATTCTTAGAGATGCTCCCAGTGCAAGCTCAGTCTCCCATTCTTCTGTCTTTGCTTCATTCTAATGTCTCAACCCACAGTCCATTACCTTATCGCTTATGACATTATTAATCATATTTATTGCAGAATTATGTTATGACAAGCACAGATAGATAGATAGATAGATAGATAGATAGATAGATAGATAGATAGATAGATAGATAGATAGATAGATAGATAGAAAGAAAGAAAGATAGATAGATATAGAGATTCAGTTTTTGGGTTATTTTAGACAGGGTCTCATGTGTTCTAGGCTGGTCTCAAATTCGCTGTGTCGCAGATGATGACTGTGAATTTCCGATCATCTTGCCTCTACTTCCTGAATGCTGGGATTGCAGACATGAGCTCCAGGTTTGATTTATGTGACACTATAGACTGAACCTAGGGCTTTGTGCACGCTAGACAGACGCTGTAGCAACTAAGCCACATCTCCAGGCCTGTGCATTGTCTTTTAAGCCCATGGTAACCCTGTGAGGTAGATTTCATGAGCCTCGTTTTACAGATAAGGAAACTGAAACTCAGAGAGCTCTAATAAAGCCTAAAATAACCATCCAATCACCTTCGCTGCATTCTGAATCACTCCCAAACTCAGAAGATAAAGACAACTCTTTCATTCAGAGGTGGACCGGGCTCATTTGAGTGAGTCTTACCTGAGACTATTCATGCTTTTGCAGTTAAGGTCTGGATTCAAGCACCTCAGGGGTTGGTTTCCTTACAATGTATAGAGTTACCTTGACGACTGTCTTTTTTTCCTATTAGACAGGGTTTGACTATGTATTCTGGGCTAGCCTAGAACTCACTATATAGCCCAGGCTGGCACTGAGCCTTCAGTCCTCTTCCTTTAGGTCACTCAGTGCTGGGATTATAGGCATGCCTCCACTGTGTCCTGTTTTTTATAATAAGCTTTTATGAGTGTGGGTTATAAAGGAAGACCAGCCCACTTAGACACTTCTGCCCTTTAATGGTTGGCTTGCTTGCTACTGCTCCACCATGTGGCAGCACCATAGTATTGGACTTTCCAGACATACAAAAAACATAAGTCAAAGGATCCAAGTCAGTGACGATGGAAACACAATGAAGTGCAAGTATTCTTATGACTTACCCTCAGAAGTCACACTTAGCTTATCTCAAAGGTTTGCCTAGGCTTCAGGAGAAAGAATATAGACTCCACCAAATGGTAAAAGGAACATTATCACACTGCAAGAAGAGCATACTGAATGCGACATATTGTGGTACCCATCTTTAGAATATGCAATCTGCTACAATCGCATGGTTAAAAGCTTGGGCAGAGCCAGCATTTGAACCTAGTTTGGCCTAACTTACAGGCCTGTCCTTTGCTTGCTAGGGTTTGTCATTGTGTAGTTAGTTGAGTGAGTAGGTTATTTTGGTTTGTTTTCGTGGTTTATTAGAAACAACATCTCAATATGACTCAGCCTCCTGGGTACTGGGATTACAGTCCCCCATTTCCATATCAGCAAGTTTGTGCTCTTAAACCAGGAGAGTATACTGCCAAGGCGGATTCATAACATCCCCAACAGTAGTTTGTGATGGAGAACACAGTGCATCAGAGAGACATTAAGCAATAAATGCACCCTGGAAAGGTAGGCTGGGGTATTGAGATACCCGGGAACAGAACAGCATCGTATAATTTAACAAACAGTTGAGAATATTTAGCCTAAACAAAGAAAGAAAAAACAAACAAGCCTTAAAGATATCATGACGTCTTTCTTCAAATGTGTTAAAGGCAAATGAAGCTGAGAAAGACAGTCTTGCAGTCTCTAACAGACAAAGACACGGGGAGGCAAGTCCCAGTCTTGTGGTTGGTGCAGGTGGCCTGACACTGACTTTGGACTTACTAACCACAGCCGTCAGCAAATCACCTATCTTCTCTGATGGTCTACATCTGTGAAATGGTAATAAAGTTTATCTTACCATGGAAAGCAAGGTCTCAGTGATTTGTATAACCATATCCACAGCAGTGCTCTTCAGAGTTACCTAACTGGAGACACAGCTTGGGTGTCTACGCACGGGCAATTGGACAAACACAACGTGGTAAATACAGGCAGTGGAGCAAGATTCAGCCTTAAAAAGGAAGGGAAGGCTGCTGTGTGCACCCAAGGGTAAACTTAGTTACATTGTGTAAACTAAGATAAGACAGGTGAGTGTTCTGTAACATGCAAAGAATTCTAGAGTTGGGTGAGTGTTTCCCAATAGTATAATTGTACTTCCTATCAGTGCACTGCACGCTGGACAATGGTTACAATGTGGCCAGGGACATGTGGAGCATATGGGTTCAATACCCAGTGCCTAAAGAAAACGACTAAGACAGTATACTTGATATCGTGTGTCTTTCATCAATTTTAAATGGTGTAAGAAACATAGAGCTGCTCTAAAAATTAGAGGTGGTGCATGTGCAGCCACGCAGCTCTCAGTAAGAACTCAGCAAACCACTGGTGCTTATCAGAGCTACTTAACAATAAGATGATCTCAATCTGCCTGCAAAAGCAAGCATACCAGGACTGGTGAAATGATTTGATGGCTAAGGCTCTTGCCTGACATGAGTTCAATTCCTGGAACTCACATAAAGTTGGAAGGAGAGAACCAACTCCACAAAGTTGTCCCTGGGCAACACAGAAACACCACAGCATTTGCACCCCTACCCTCCTCAACACACACACACACACACACACACACACACACACACACGCACACATGCACACACAAGAGACTTTTGCCAAAAACAAAATAAAAATGTTTCCAGAAAGAGTTGTTATACAGGAGAAAAAATTATGTTTGGCAATAGAACACTCTGGATGGAATGAATGTTGGACTTAACACTTTGAGTCTTCGGCCCGTTTGGCCCACCCAAGATGAGGTCTGAAGTCTCATCTTTCAAGACGGATCACGGTCCTTCAGATGGGCTAACCTCAGTGTCTCCCTGGGACCTTGGCAGGGACTGTGGCTAGAGAATAACAGAAGAAGACCAGGGCAGCCCTGAGCTATAGAGTCAGCAATGGACCCTCGAGGGGTGTGCTTGAGGCAGCACAAGTCACCAGCAGTGATCAGTGTCAGAAAGAAGTCGGTTCAGTTCTAGAAACATCCACCTAAACCAGATCAACCTAGGCATGGCTTCTGCAAGCAGGCTCTAGTCCCTAAGAGAAAGACATGGTAGGCTAGAAGTTGGAACGACCCCCCCCCCAATAAGGAAGGTGACCCCAAGAAGAACCGATTACAAGTCAAGAAGCTAAGCATCGAATCATCAAAGAACACAGGAGCAAAACTGAAGAGAAGAAGGGAAAAAGAGATGTGGGTACATTTGGCACCCCCACTTATTTGAACAGTTTGTATAACACATGCAATGTCTGAGGGTCGTTTTAAGGATTGCATGAATAGTCACGCGAGCTTAGGCATCATGATGCTAAGTACTGTCATTGTTACCCCCACCCCTTAAGTGTAAGGAAACCCATTCAGAAAGACTAGTTTAATCATTTAATTGCCCACGTACTCACAGCTACAAAGCTGAAGTCATGGAGGCTGGGGATACAGTGTGATTGGTTGAGACCATGCAGGACACTGCGTCTGATTCCCAGAACCATACAACATGTACAGTGGCTCACGCCTGTAACCTGAACACTTGAAAGTTGGATTCAGAAGGACCAGAAGTTCAGGCTCATCCTTGTCTACAAAGGAGGTCATCGTAGGCTACAAAAGACCCTGTATCATCAAAAAGGGAGAGGGAGAGAGGCTACAAAAATGGTCCAACCATTAAAGCACTTGCTGCTCTTCCAGAAGACCCAAGTTTGCATCTCTGCGCTCACAGAGGACTATAGCTCAAATTCCACAGGATCCAATGGCCTCTTCTCTCTTCTTTGGGCCCCTACACGAATGTGACATACACTCACACAGACACACATATACTCATACATAAAAAATAAATGTTTTTTTCTAAGTTGTCAAAATCAGGCTTGAGGCCAGAAAACCTAGCTCACATAGTGTCCACCATTTAATCTTCCACTGTAATGGTACCAGACAGTTGTACATATATACCATATAATTCAGCTCTGCAGGGAAGATAGTTATGAGTGCCTCCTACTGAGGGAAAGAGAGCAGAGGCTCAGAGGGATAGAGAAGCTCCCAGACATCATTCAGCCAGTAGAGAACTGAGTTAGGGAGTTAAAGTAGTTTGTCAGCTCTCCCAGCACAGCAAGTCTCTGCTTGATAGGCTCAGCAACACATGACCCACGCAGTGCTAGACACCAGCTTACAGTTGCAGGGCCATTTGACTTCATTCCCTATACCTGGAGGCTAAGAAGCCGATCAAACCTCAGGGTCATGGCAGTGTCCCAGCACCCTCTCCTAACCTGTCACTTCTCCATTACAAATGCAGCCCCGCCTGGGCTTGGTGTCACTGTGATAAGTTTCTGTCTCTGACGGTGGCAACCCTCTTAGGCCCCATCCCTGTCTGCCTGTTAAGCTGCAAGACCTTTTCCTGGCTCACCAGGGAAAACCTTGGAAAAGAAGGGAAGAGGCTGGGGGTTTCCAGAACATTAAACATCCATTGGCACTGCTGCCTGCCAATCTCCGCGCTAATCACCTGGAGGAAAGAAAGCCAATGCACCTCAGAGGGAGCCTGAGCAGGGCCTGCTCTCAACAGCACTGCCTGCTGAGAAGCCCTTGTCTTTCCAGCAGGAAGGGACCTTGGAAGGTCAATGTGTCCCTTCTCCTGCCCTGGCTCCAACTCACTTCATGCAGTAAAAGAGGCCTGGCGCAGGCACAGGGATGTTTCTCTCTCCATATTTGGTAACAAAAATATCAACCAGAGTTTATTCAAAAGCCAGCAGATACTCGGTGAGTACTTTCTACGTGCCGGACTGATTAAATAGGCCTTCATTTTGTCAACACAGTTTATAATCAGAAGCTTAAGCAACGAGGGCCGAGGAAGGCATGCTCCTCAGATCAGAGGGTGTGCTGACCCCCTCTCTCTCCCATCTTTCCTGGTTCGGCTAACCCAGGCTAATCCCAGATGATTTTCATCTGTGGAGAGCCTTTCCAGTGAAGGCTCTGTGGGCTTGAGCCAGCACTGGGTACAGTGGAATAGCTATAGAGTTCCCACGGGGTTGTTTGTTTGTTAAGAAAACTACATTGAATTTAGGGTCAATCACACAGCTCAGCAGATAGAGGCACTTACCCCACACAGCCAGCGACCAGCGTTCAATCTCCAGAACCCAGATAAAGGTAGAGGAGAAGAAACAACTCCATTAAATTGTCCTCTGGCCTCCACAGATGTGCCATGGAATTCACACACACACACACACACACACACACACACACACACGATAAAAGCATTTAAAAGTAATTTTTAATTTAACAACAAATTCGCTTACCATCATTTTAGATAACCAGTATTTAAATACCTGTCATTTGTTCTCTTCGTTGTTTATTTTGTAATTTTAAATCTCCTGGGAATATTTTCTTCCTTCCTGGTGTGCATCTTAATAAATTCCTTTGGTAGTTCTTAGTAGCCAGTTGTTTAATATTTTAAAACATTTTTCGTTGTCTTATTTTACCGGCACCCTGGGGGCGGGGGAGTCAGAGTTCGACTTGATCGTCCTTTTACACCGGGGTATGAAGCTGCCATCCCATAGTTTCCTTGACTTCCACTGTCTCTGTTGAAAAAGGAGCTGGTGTTAGAATTCTCATTGCTGTGTGCACAATCTTTTCTCTCTGGTGACTTCCAAGGTCCTCTCTTTGTCTTCTGTGCTTTCAGGTTTCTAAGTAATGTGAAAGACAAGAATCTGGGGGCAGCAAAGCTGGGTTCTCTGATGCCGGGTTCTCTCTGGAGACAACTGTGCAGACATTGACAGGAATTACAGTCACCTGAGACCCGATGGGAAGACAACCCACTCCATAATGGCTGACTCAGCAGTTCCCAGGAACTTGCTCCTGGTCATGTGGACCTGACCATTGGCTACTTCCATACCCTCACAACACAGAAGCTGGCTTCTTCCAGAGCAGGCAATGTAAGGATAGAAAGGAAGGTGGACGCAGTGTCCTCTGTGACCTAATTTCTGAAATTACAGACTGTCACGTTACTGTTGGAAGTCACTGAGGCCTGTCTAGTCAGGTGTGGGGCACTGAACACCACTTCTTGGAAAGTAGAGTATGAAAGCACTTGTGAGCTGCCACAGGAGCCATGACAGAGACCTGAGGTCCCCAACACCTTTGGTCTTCCTAAAGGGACCACGTGAGTACATGGTTCAGTCAAGTTAACTCACCCTGGGTAAATACTGATCATTAAAAGACAAGAAAAGAGAAAAGGGAGAGGGAGAGATGGGGGAGAGATTGAAGTATGATGTTTTCTCAAGGCCTATCTGGAAGAAGTGCCATGTGGCTGGACAGCTCAGTGAGTATTCTCAGGAGGCTGTGGCTCCTTTCTCTCCTGCCCTGCCTTACTTTGTTGTTGTTGTTGTTGTTGTTTTGTTTTGTTTTGTTTTGTTTGTTTGTTTGTTTTTTCTTTATCCTTGATCCCCTGATATTGTACCACAGAAACATTTTAACAAATCCGCATCTCAAAATCAGCGCCGAGAAACTTGAGTTATGAGAAAAATGGATTGTTTGTATGTTATCTTTGAGAGAAAACCTCTTGCATCCCAGGCTAGTCTACAACTCAGTATGTAGCCCAGGCTAGCCTCAGACATGAAGCAATCCTCTCGTCTCAGCCTTATGAGTGTTGAAATCCTAGGGAGGAGTCACCACACCTAGCTTAAGACATGAACTTAAAACCTTGAAGTCACTAACACGGGCATGCACAACCTCTCGACAACTCTGTCTGTGTGCACTGTGCCAAATTCTATCCTGGGCCCTTCACCATCACGCTGACTCTTCCTTAGTGGTGACTGGTAATGGGGAGCTTCCTTAACCTGGCGATGTCTGCAGGGAAGAATTAAGCTCTGAGCCCTGTTGATTATCCTATGCCCTATACTCTGTACTTCTATATTCTATTCTGGATTATTCATCCAGCCTGGTCCCTAGACTTTCTCACAGGTAACACTGACTTTTCAAGATAGCACAGCAGCATCCACAGCTAAAGGCTGCAATTCCAGCCCTGTTGCTCCAGTCACAAAGTCTCCTGACCTGTGAGCTCTACGTTGCCACCCCAGGCCTCTGTGGAAGTGCTGGTACCCCGGCAAGGCACGGAAGACTTCCAAGTGCAACTGCACAAACTTCCTAGGCCATGGACAACAAGAACTCATCCGACTCCCCATCGAGCCCCGTTAAGGAGAACGTGTGTCTCCAAGCATCAATCCCCACGTTCTTCAGTTCCTTCATAGCTACCTGGATGTTTCTGCAGAGTCCTGTGGTTCAAACTTGTGACACTCTGAGTGGTAGAAAGCAAGAGTAAGGGACTTTGACTCTTTTGTCCCTTTTCTGCTTCTCTTCCAGTCTGTGTGGTGCTGGGGAGAATCTGGGGATTTGGGCGTGCCTGGAAGGGGCTCTCCCAGTGACATCTCCAGCACCTGTATCTTGGTCTATACGGAAACTGCCTTCTCCCACTACGAGATCAATGAACTTAGAAATCTCTATCTACACAACACCCTACTTTCAAGACCGTTGCCCAACAAGGAGTTAGCTTGGAGATTTAAAATAAACAATAGGTTCCCTTTCGAGGTGCTTCCTGACCTCTCTGAAACACTAACACCCCTTTGCTTAGTGAGAAGAGAGCACAAATGAACACAATGTGGATATTCATCCAAAACACACTCGTTCTATCCCCTTGGAACACGTAAGGCGTTTTCTCAGAAATGGCCTCGTCACCATCAACCCTCTCTGGGGAGCACCAGCATCTTGCCTGCTAACTGCACCTCCCTCTCTTCCTTCAGAACTCAATCCCAAATGCTCAGTTTTCCCTTTTTGAACAGCTCAGTTTGGACCCACTCTTTTGGCTTTGAACTTAGCAATTTTTCCAGACTGTGACCTCCAGTCTTTAAACACAGAATAAGAAAGGTTTCTTTCCAGAAACATTTCCTAAGGAAAGAGAAGTCAAAAGGAGGTACATTTTAAGTCATGCTAAGAAATTACATGAGAAGTCACTTTGCAAATTGTCATGCACTACATACCTATCAAATATTATCCCCCAAAAGAAGCTGAGAATAGCTTTTTTCTTTCTATTGTCCCTCTATATACTTGCCTTTATGATAACATTTGTCCCAGGGGCCAGGAAGGAGAACCTTAGGGTCAGAAGATGTCTTCTTTAAGTCTTTAGAGGAAAAGGGTGGCCCCAGAGAATGTACCTGTGGAAAGGTATTGCAGACATCTCTCATCTGCCTAGCCACTGGCTTCAGGCCTCTGCTGGCAGACTGGGGTTAGAAAATGCAGCTTACAGACCCTATCTGGAGAGTCCAGGTCACAGAGTGAGATGGGCTCATGAGAACCTCAGAGCCGCCACTGGTTGTTTCTGTGGCCCTGGGCAGAGATCCACCCAGGCTGCTGTCCAAATTCTCTCTGCTGAATAGAAGAGGAACTGATTTATATCTCCAGCAGGTATGCCAGAGAAAATTCAAATTGATCAAAAATTAAATATTCATAGGACATTATTCATTAAGATTCATCTCACCGAGTGGATGAAATGAGGCAAGGGAAGAAATTAGCTTGCTTGAGAGTGTCAAAGTGATTATGTGATTAAATTGCAATTTATAATTTCTCCTTCAAAAAAAAAGTGTTACTTCTTGATTTGTGTTTTCTCCTCCTTGCTGTGCCCCCTTGTTGTCTAGACCTGTGCCAAGGACACTCAGGGTTAATGGGAAACAAGGAGTCCCCTAACCCAAAGTCTAGGACAGCGCCGTCTGCCCTCCACGAGGGTCTGATACTGCTCTTTCTACCGTGCCTTACCCATGCTGACTCCACACAACGCCTTCCGCCAGCCTCAGGCCTCTGCTCTTGGCGCCAAGGTCAGGAACTTCAGAGGCAAGTGACCACCTCCCCAGAGACGATCATCCAATCTCCACAGCACCACTCAGTGGACAGTCTCCAGATGTGCTCACAACCTTCTCTTCCTCCACATGAAAAATCAAATGTATGCAACTTAACATCCCCACCCTTCCATTGGGGTCCTTACAGGGTCTATCCAGGGAAGTCCCTACCCCCAGCTAGTGTCCACACTCTCAAAGAGAAGGAGGTCCTTCCCATACCCTGGGTCCCCTCTCCTGAACTTCCAAAACAGTCTTGAGTGGTCCTCAACCTTCCTAATGCTTTGACCTTTAATACAGTTCTTCATGTTGTGGTGACCCCTGACCATAAGATTATTTTCATTGCTAACTCCAAAACCATTATAAATCATAATGCAAATATCTTTGTTTTCCAATGGTCTTGGATGACCCCTGAGAAAGGGTCATTCAACACCCCCCTCCCCAGCAATGGGGTCTTGAGGCAAAGTCTGGGTCAGGTAGTCAATTGATGAAGCTTACCCAGTGAGAAAACTTTACCTGAAAACCAGCAAACCAGCTCCCAAGCTGCACCAAGGCACCCTGGGGGTAAGATTGTCGGAGTTCAAGAACCTAAAAGGTTAAAAAGCAAACGAATATATGTTTGGTGCTGAAACCCACCTCTAGGACCAGGTGGCACATTCTGTCCTCAACACCCACTCCAAGTGACTCTAGACTCCTTCTGAATCCAGGGACGGTGCAGAGAGAGACACAGGCAGCTAGGCAAGTCTCCCAGCTGTGCCCTTCCTGGCCTGACAACCCTGTGGAGGGAGACAGAGGGGCCCCAAGGAGCAATAAGCTCCAAGTGGCACAACTCAGCTTTTATCTGTTTTAGACACGATGTTTCTCTGTGCAATTTCATTTCAAGAAAACGCTTTGCTGCTAAAAATAATTTGAAAACCACTGAATTAGATGACCCCTTCTATGGCCCTTCCTGTCCCTGGAGCCTCTGATGCCCTGACTTCAGTGGTGCAGGAATCAAAATGTTCTCTGAGCTAGACAAAGGCTCTCTCGCTCATATAGAGAACCTCTGTCTGTCAGTCTGTCTGTCTAGAATCCAGACTCTCGCTAAGCTGGCGTATGTGGGAATGGAGACAGGTGGAGAGCTGTATTCATTTTCCCCTGTCTTTCTATCCTCTCCCATCTTGTCCTTTTGCTGTCTCTCCGACTCTCTGTGTCTCCCTCTTGCCGCTTCCCAATAAAGATTTAGAGGCTGGCTCCAGCAGCTGAGAAGGGCAATATTAATTCCAAGCTTGTTTCCAAACACCACGGAGGCCTGCCCGGGTTAATTAGTTGCACAGGCTTTTCTGCAAGTGAGCGAGCCGGCAGGATTTTTTTTTTTTTTTTCAAAAAAAAAACAGCTCTGTCACAGCATTTATTTGTTTGTTTTCTGTTTTATTTGAAAATACGTTTATCTGACAATAAATAACATCCACCATGACTAGGGCTGATAAAGACAGTGAACAGCCCTTCCCAAGGGCTTGGAGAAATCACATTTAGAAGGGTTCCTAGTCGGGTCCCCCTACCCTGACGGCTGTCCCCAGTCCTTGGAAGAAATGGACAGATCAGGGATGTAGGAGGAAGCTGCAAGAGGTGACAAGACCAAGAGCAAGGACATGTAAGTTGATGCCCACCGAGAATGCGACCACAGCAAGGGGGTGGGCACCTGAGGGTCTCAGTAAGGGGCATGAGGATGCACCTGCAGAAAGACAGGGTGAGGCAGACGGGTCTCCAGACCCCGTTCATCCCAGGATGAGCTATACCACCTCAGCTGCTCACCTCCGCCCCTTGGGCTCCTCCACGTGAAACAGAGAATAATAATCACACCATTCTGCCCAGACTGCGCTTGCAAATACATCAAGGAGATGATGACAGTGAAAGTGCTGTGCAAACAATAGACTCTCTTTCAGATGAGAAGTGTTCAGGGGGACTCGCCTGGAATATATAGTCAGGATTCCGAGTGCCCCTGGAAAAAAGCCAGTCTAACACATTAAACAAGGGACCGATGAGAGAGCTTCGGCTTTCTGTCTATGGGCTCTGTGCTGAAGACCCAACCTAATGGCCTGATCTACGGAGTCCTCCCAGGCCTCAATCCACTCTTGCATAAGCCCTAGCTGGGAAGATCCTATTACTCCAAACAGAAGAATATTGTAGTGTGTACCTTACTCTGATCCAACAGGGCTCTGTGAGTGAAAAATGGGAGAGGCAAGGACAGAAGGGCAGAGCCTAAAACCAAGCAGCCTGTGGTAAAACACTGACTGAAGCCAGCTTGGGAAGGAAAGGGGTTACTAAATCTTACGATCCAGGTCACAGCACAACACTGAGGGAAGTCAAGGCAGGAACTCAAGGTAGGAGCTTGGAGGTAGGATCTGAGGGGAGGCTGTAGTGCCTCTCATGGGTCTGTTCTCCAAGGTTTGCTCACACTGCTTCTTATACAACCCAGGACAGCCTGTAGGGGTGGCACCACTCACAGTGGGCTGGGCCCGCTCACATCAATCATCAATCAAGAAAACTCCTCACAGGCTTCCCGTAGGCCAATCTGATGGAGGCAGGTTTGTTTTGTTTTTTTTTTTGTTTGTTTGTTTTGTTTTGTTTTGTTTTGTTTTTCAGTTGAAGTTCCCCCTTCCCAGATGACTGTAGCTCATATCAAAGTACAAGACAGCTTTTTTTTTTCTCTCAGGGCCCGTTGCGCCCGCAAGATGGGTAAGTGTCGTGGTCTCCGTACTGCCCGGAAGCTCCGCAGTCACGGACGGGACCAGAAGCGGCATGATAAACAGTACAAGAGAGCCCACTTGGGCACAGCCCTGAAGGCCAATCCGTTTGGGGGTACCTCTCATGCAAAGGGAATTGTGCTGGGAAGAGTGGGGGGTGAAGCCAAACAGCCAAATTTTGCCATCCGGAAGTGTGTCAGGGTGCAGCTCATTAAGAACGGCAAGAAGATCACAGCGTTTGGGCCCAGTGACGGCTGCTTGAACTTCACTGAGTAAAATGATGAAGTTCTGGTTGCTGGATTTGATCGAAAAGGGCATGCCGTGGGTGATATTTCTGGAGTCCGCTTTAAGGTTGTTAAAGTAGTCAACATGTCCTTTTGGCTCTGTACAAAGGCAAGAAGGAAAGATCAAGATCATAAAATTTTGAAAATGGAAACACAGTAATTCATTTTCATATCCTGAAAAAAATAAATAAAAGTACAAAACAACAACAACAAAAACCAGCACGCAGTCCTAGCTGTGGGTAGAGTGAGCCAAGGAGTCAGATCATTTCTTTGTGTCGCTTTCTAACTGTAAAGCTTAGACGCGGTGTTTTAATAGTTTACTTCTTTTTAATCTGTAAAATGGGGCTAATGCTGGTGCCTAGCTCACTGGATTGTGCTGCGAGGACCGGGTGGAATGAAGCGTATGGTGTGCTCCAGACGTGTGGTGGTGCATTAGCAAGAGCCTGGGCTTAGTAAACACTGGGGAGGTTTTACTGAGGTCATAATGTGTAGAAACTATCCAAGATACATACATGCAAAGTCACTATGGAAAGTCTGAACTCGCTGCCACACAGTAAACGAAAATTCCAGAGGGATAGGATCTAACTGAAGAATGCTTGCAGGAGGAAGAGCAAACTAAAAACCAGCCTTAAAAGGAAGAAGCAAAACTACGCGTGGTTTTCCCAGTCCTCCCGGCACTGAGGCAGGAAGATTACCATGAGTTCGAGCCTGAGCTCTGCAGTGCATTCTAGACCAGCCTCAGGGAGTAAGACCCTGTCTCAAAATGATGGTGATCGTGGTGACAGGCAGAAGAAACAGGGTTCTCTGCATAGTGCTGGATTTGCCTCCCGAGTTTCCCCATTGTGCAGGAATTAAAGCCAAGAGCCAGCCAACACCAGAGTTACCAGGAGTCACCAGCAGAGGGAACCAGTCACCACCACACAGGGCTGAGGGAACCAACACACCACACCCCAAAAATGGACCAGCAACCAATTCAGCTCCAGTCCAAACAGAAACGGGTGACTCAATAGTCTGTGTGGCGGAGGCCCTCTCTCTCCTGTGGAAAAGCCGACAGGGGTGAGTTCTACCCAAGGTGACAGAAGAGAGAGTGCAACCTCAGAAGCCCAGAGCATCCTCGGAGGCCTGGAAGACTGAGGTGCAGGCAATGTGCTCTCTACTCCACTGCCCCACTGTGGGGAAAGAAGGCAGAGCCCTTGATGCTCCTGGCCTGGGATCTGGAGCTTGACTATAGACACTGCTTCAATAGCCTTTTTTATTTTATGTTGCCAGTGTTTGAACCTAGGGCCTTGCACATACAAAGCAAGAACATCTAAAACAAAATTGTGGTGTGTGTGTGTGTGTGTGTGTGTGTGTGTGTGTGTGTGTGTGTGTGTGTGTGTGCGCGCGCGCGTGCGCGCATCTTAGTGTGTGAGTGCAGGTACCATATGCAGTGCATATGTGAGGGTCAGAGGACAATCCCGGGTCAGTCCTTGCCTTCCACTTTGTCTGAGACAGATCTCTTCTTTGCTCCTGTAAAAGCCAGATTCTGTGACCCACAAGCTTCCTAGGATTGTCCTACCTCCACCTCCCATCAGCCATTGTGCACCAATGGTCTCAGGATGTGGAGGAGCTGGGGAGCGAGTCTTGGGTGGTGGCCAGTACAGTAGGTATGAATGACCCGGGAGGAGAGCTCATTTACTGAAATAGCAAGGCTGGCTTATGTAGCTCCTGTCAGGGAGAGGGAGGTGCTGCTCCCAGGGTTAAGGGCCTCTCAAGCATACCAGCTAGATTAGCAGACTGCAGATCACATGACTTCTGAGAAGCCGGTTCTCTGGCAGGAAAACAGAAGCCTAACTGGCTTTATCATGATGTGGCCTTTGTCTCTATGGAGTTGAGTAGGCCCAAGCCTGATCTACGTAGGGAGTGGCCCATTCCTGCAGTGTTTTCTGAGACACATCCCAGGTATGGGCAATGCTACACCATCCCTTATCTGACTTGGGAACCCATAACTGTGCCCCTCCTTACATGGACTCTGAGAGGGCTCTGGGTCGCTCTCAGAGGGACTCGAACTTGGGTCCCCACACTTGTGTAGTAAGAACTTTTACCCACTGAGCCTTCCTCTTAGCCCCTAAGCAAGCACTCTTGCACTGAAGCTGGCACTCATCAGAAGCCTAGAGGGTCTGAAAACAGGAAGACCACTGATTTCCACCCAGAAGCAACAGACATGCCTACTAATACATGGCTGGGAAGAAGACAGGGCACCCTGTCTATCCAATCCATGTGTCCCTTACATGGTTGCTGTAGAACATCCAGAAGACACTGTGACTCCTTGCAGTGATGCTCGGAAGTCGGCAGAATGACCAGGGCCCAGATCTACCTGGCAGTTTCTAATTTAAGAGTTGGCTACTCATGGCAGAGATGGAGTCACTGGGCAGCTCTACTACTGGTGAGGCTTGAGGTGCAGCTAATGGCTGAGAGGAAGGGGTGTTCCTGGTTTGGGAAAAGAGCTCCCTGAAACTTCAAAGAGCCACACTGGACCGGGAAGGGGTAAAGGACACTTGTCCTGTAAGTCTTATAAAGAGACCTACCATACCCCATCCTTCCTCCCTGCCCAGAGGAACTGAGGCCTCCAAAAGAAGGGTGATGGGGTGCCACCAAGGCAAACCCCATTTCTCAACCGCTGCTCCAAACAGCCGCCAACCGACTCCACCGCGTGTTCAAAGGGAAGCAGAAAAGCTTGAATTAAACATTGCAATGCAATTTTTAAGATAAAAGACTGTGTCTTAATTAACATAATAAGACTGTTGTGGTGGGTGAAAGTGGCAGGGAAGTTATGGACTCACACAGATGGGTAAGGGAGCTGCTTCTCTGCGGGAGAGAGACCTGCGCCGTACACATCAAGTGCAGGCAGCAGCCACTGGAATAACAAAACTGCTTCCTGTTCACATCCCAACGAGGTGAGACTACCCAGTAAATCAAACCCAATTACATACATGTGAGAAGTAACAGGGCCTTGGAGACCTGCGTCCCCACCATGGTGACACCCTGGTGAAGAATACTGATTCACACAGAACACACACCTCTTAGCCAGTCATGTGCTGTCCTACTTCCTAGAGTACACGAGGCGGGAGATTCTGTCCCGGGCTTTGAAGGTGGCATCCCTGGTGGGATGTTCTTACAGGGAGCTTAGAGATGCAGTTTGATTGTCCTCTCTCCAGTATATTCTAGACAATAATAACCTCATCTCATGGGACCAGGAGCTGGTGACCCATCTGGGAGGGTCAAAAGCCAAGGAGGTCCTGAGTCTCCAAGCTGAGATCAGGAGATGAACAAGTCATGGCACACCACAGGTCCTGGGACACACTTCCAGAAGATGGGGAAACTACCACTGAGGCCTGAGAGGAAAGGAGGCTTTAAATGAGCAGGGTGGGAGCTGGTTCAGAGAGGACGATGTTGGCCTGGCTGATTTCCACCTAGCAAAGGGGAAGAACACTGATTGGTGTCAGAGAGTGTGCTAAGCTGGGTCTGTCCTTTAGTTTATTTGGTTTTGGAGACAGCCTCTCATGCTGTAGCCCAGCCTGACCCCCCTACTCCTGACCCTCCTGCTTCAGCCTCCCAGTGCCGGGCTTGCAGGCATGAGTCACCCCACCCAACATCACCCTTGCCTTATCCTCCCCACAACCCTGTAGGGAAATATTTTCTCCATTTTATAGACAGGGAAAAAGAGGCAGGGAAGTCACCTGAAGTCACGTGCTGCAGGAACTTGAACCTCAGGTCTGTCCTTAGGGAAGACCTAATGACTCTATACTCATGCGATATCAAAACACTGACTGGTCTACTCCTATCTATTGGCTTTTGCTTCATAAGAAGCCACCTCAGCTCTCGGGAATTCTCTTAGGGTGCTCCCTGACCAGAGGCTGAGCAAGGTAGTAGTGTAAGATCTTACTCCTTTCCTACTAACCAGGAACTCCTCTGACAAGCAATGTGTGCCTTACATATGCCACTGAACTGGCAAGGGCCTCCTCGGGTCTGCATCACCCACTGAGGGCCAACCTGCTGCCTCAGCTTCCTTTCCTCCTTCTGTAACTGCCAAGCCCCTGTAAACACCTAAGTCTGTCTCACTCAGCTCCTGGCTCAGAGGCCTCAGCTAGGAATGCATATGCTTGTGGACAGACAGACAGACAGACAGACAGACACACACACACACACACACACACACACACACACCTAGCTCCAAAATTCTCTCTCTGACATTTCTTCCTCCTCACTAATCTCCAGCTACTGCAGAGACTAGGTGATCTACCAGTAGCTGTAGCTTCATTTGCTCCAAAGCTTCTAAACTAGGAAGAATTAGGGCAAGTCCCAAAGAGTAACTTAACCTCGGTGCTTAGATGCTAATGCTCAAAGACAGTAGCTAATGAGCCCGTGGACACCAAGGGCAGGATGTTACCGGTCGAGAGTGAAATGTCACCTGTATGTTCATGTGTTTGAACACTTGGTTTCCAGCCGGTGGTACGATTTTGAAAAGCCATGGGAATTCTCTGAGGCAGAGGCTTCCTGGAGGAAGTGAGTGACTGAGAAGTGGCATTGAAGTTTCGTGTCCCAGCCTGACTTCCTATTTCAGGAAAGTGTGAGGAGGCAGAGGCCAGCTACTTGCTCTCCCTGGAGCCACCTGATGCCAAGCTTCCCCGCCACAGTGGGCTGTATCCTCTTCAAGTGTAAATGTTCTCTCTGTAAATATTTTTGAAATTGAACAATGAGGTTGGGCAGATGGCCCAATGGTAAGAGCACTACTTGTTCTTTCAGAGGACCCAGGTTCAATTCCCTCTCTGTTGCTCAAACGTCTGTAACTCCAGTTCCAGGGGTTCCGACTCCACCTTCTGACTCCTCAGGTACAAGGGACGCAAGTGGTATATAGGCATGCAGGAAAAACACTCATACACGTAAGATTTTTTTTTTTTAATTTTAACTGAACAAGACAATGGCTAACATGCCACCACACTTAGAAATGTAAATTCCAGGTGAAGAATGTCCCTAACTTTCTCCCTTTTCCTCTAATCCGTTCCACTCCTTTCATTGAAACAATGTAGTTTCATTATACCTGGCTGCAGAAAGCAGAGGCTTATACGTGACAGAGGAGAGTCATCAGAATAACTGGGGCTTCATCCAAAGAAAAGCCTTTTGTGCTTCAAAGGATTCCATCAAGAGAGTCAAAAGACTGGCCTAAGACTGGGAGCTGTGTTTGCAAACTGCCTTTGATAAGAAATTTGTATCTGTAATATGTAATTAGCTCCCACAACTCAACAATAAAAGGTTAAGAAACCCAATTAAAAATAAGCAAAGAATTTGGAAAATTTTCTGAAGAAAATATACAAATGGCTGTCAGGAGCATGAAAAGATTCATGTTCGGCCATAGTCGCTGTGGTGGAAATGCAAATCAAAGCCACAGTGATGGGCAGGGCCATTCAGCTTAGTGGTAAACACATACAGAGGAAAGGAGAGAACCAGCTCCTACAGGTTATCCTCTGACCTCTACACATATAAACACACACAAAAATGAATGGATGAATAAATAAATAAAAAAGAATAAATCATGATGACATACCCTTTAATGTGGCTATAATTTTTTTTAAAGACCAAGCATGGTGACTTATTTCTTCAACCCTAGCATTTGGGAGGCAGAGCTCTGAGTTTGAGGCAAGCCTGAACTCCATACCTGCCAGGGCTACATAGTAAGACTCTGTCTTCAAACAATAACAGTGTCTAATAAGATATTAGACAGCATGGGAGGAGGTTGGAACCAGTTATAAAGCAAGGTAGCCACTTCAGAACGCGGTTCAGTCAATTGTTCAGACAGTTAACAATAGAACTTTGTACTGGTTACTTTGGTGGAACTGTGATCAAAAATACCTAACAGATGTGGCGAAAGTGGGGGAAGACTTACTGTAGCTCCTGGTTTCAGAGGACTCTATCTATTATGACAAGGAATGCATGGCGGAGGAGTTCAGATCCTGGCAGCTGGCAAGTCTGGGGCAGATGGAGGCTGTCCACTTCATGGCGGACCAGGACCCAGGTATCACATGTGATCTCCCAAGGCCTGGCCCTGGTGATCTGTTGTCACCAGCAAGGCCTCACCTCCCAAATTTTCCATAGCCTTTCAAAATAGGAGCAATCACTAGCCTAATTCTGTGGAAAACACTTCAGATTCAACTATAATAGTTACCATGTGACCCACTGGCACGGCTTCCAGCTGTGTATCCAAGGGAACTGAAACATATGTCCAAATAAAACCTCATGTACAAATGTCCACAGACATACCTACTAAATAGAAAAAAAAACAAATATCCAGCAAGTGATAAGCAGATAAAAAGATAAACTTTATTTTGACACCAATCTAATATTATTTAGCCATAAGCAGAAATGGGGTTCTCATACGTTATACAACATGGTGAAACTCAAAAGTAAAGTGAAAAGTCAGATACCAAAGCCCACACATTGCATGATCCCTCCATATTAAATGTCCACAATGGCCAATCCTGAGATGCAGACAGTGGGTTTGCATGGTTGCCAGGCACTAGGTGAAAGGGGAAATGCAGTGACTGCTCAGTGGGTCTGGGGTTTCTTTTAAGGGGATGAAACGCTCTGAAATTATATAATGGTGATGGGCTCACAGCTTTCTGGATATACTAAAAATCACTGAAATGTGCACTTTTAAAGGGTAAATTTTATGGTATGTGAATTATATCGTAATAGAAAATTTTAAGCCAATAAGTTAAATCTTTTATAATTCTCTAAGGAGACCAAACCACTTCAAATTTGGTGTCTCAAGATGTGACCTTTGACTGATTTCCTCCCTTCGGGTTGATGTCTTTGACAAAAGACCCATCCTTGCTCTAAGAGGGTCGTATTTCAGTCAGGCTCCTATCCCAGGGCAAGGACTAGAGTGACTACAGCGATTAAGGCTTTAGTTTAGGACATCAAAGAAGGAAACTAATGAGACCTGGTGAGAAGCCAGGTGTGATAATTAGAACAGATCACTCAACCAGAAACAGAAATTCCAGTGTGTGTCCTTCGTGTCACAAGAAGGCAGCTCACCAATAGATGACCCATGAGACCAAGACCCACAGAGTTCTGGGAAAATCCCATCCTAATCCTAAGGCGATGGACAGCCCAAGTAGTTTGTGAACTTAACCACAACCCCAAGAAAGGCCTGAAGTTGTAAAGTTATGACTAAGGCTTCATAGTGAATAGTAGATATGGTCTGTCGGGTTTATAAGGCAGCATGTGTCTCCGGTCTTTAAAAAGCAAGAAAATTAATGACTTATAATATATATATATATGTATGTGTGTGCATATATATATATGTGTGTGTGTGTGTGTGTGTGTGTGTGTGTGTGTGTGTGTGTGTGTGTGTGAATATGCAGGGGTGTGTGTGTGTGTGTGTGTGTGTGTGTGTGTGTATGGCACTAGATTTTGACAAAGAAGAAAGAAAAAATAGATTTTTTAACAAAGTGTGCTCAAACAATTGGATATTCACATGCAAAAACTAAAATGAATTTTAATCCTGATCCTCATACTCTCATACTATATATATATAATATATATTATATGAATGATAAAAATTAAAACAGACAACAGATCTGAATGTAAAATCCAAAACTAAAAAGAAGCAAAGAAAAATCCTTCTAAAAATATATTTAAAAATTTTATGGCAAATATGTCTTAGATGTTTCATCAATATACAATCTATAAAAAGGAAGGTAACTAAGTTGGGCTTCACCAAAAGAATAAAAATATTTGCTCTTTAAAAGATACTAGGGTAGGGCAGTGGTGGCACACGCCATTGATTTCAGTACTTGAGAGCAGAGGCAGAGGGATCTCTGTGAGTTTGAGACCAGCCTGGTCTACAGATCAAGGGATACACAGAGACAGATACCAGGACAGCCAGGGATACAGAAAATCCTGTCTTGAAGTCCTCTCCCCCCAAGAAAAAGATACCGAGAGAATGAGCAGATAAGCCACACACTGGGAGAAATTCTTTGCTGAGCATGTGCCTGATAAAGGCTAACGGACAGCAGATAAACCAAACTAAAAACTCGGCAACAAGAGAATACCCTTGGAAGGGAATAGGGAGGCAAAGTTTAGAACAGAGGCTGAAGGAACACCCATTCAGAGCCTGCCCCACATGTGGCCCATACATATACAGCCACCAAACTAGATAAGATGGATGAAACTAAGAAGTGCATGCTGATAGGAACCGGATGTAGATCTCTCCTGAGAGACACAGTCAGAATACGACAAATACATAGGCGAAAGCCAGAAGCAAACCACTGAACTGAGAACGGGACCCCCGTTGAAGGAATCAGAGAAAGGACTGGAAGAGCTTGAAGGGGCTCGAGACCCCATATGAACAACAATGCCAACCAACCCAGAGCTTCCAGGGACTAAGCCACTACCCAAAGACTATACATGGACTGACCCTGGGCTCCAACCATGGTAGCAAAATGAATAGCCTAGTAAGAGCACCAGTGGAAGGGGAAGCCTTGGTCCTGCCAAGACTGAACCCCAGTGAACAGGATTGTTGTGGGGAGGGTGGCAATAGGGGGAGGATAGGGAGGAGAACACCTATATAGAAGGGGAGGGGGAGGGATTAGGGGGATGTTGGCCTGGAAACCAGGAAAGGGAATAACAATTGAAATGTAAATAAGAAATATCCAATTTAATAAAGATGGAGGGGAAAAAAAGAAAGCAAACATACGATTTTTTCTTCAAACATACCATTTTTTTTTAAGATTTATTTATTTATTTTATGTATGTGAGTACAATGTCACTGTCTTCAGACACACCAAAGGGAGGGATTCAGAGATCCCATTACAGACGGTTGTGAGCCACCATGTGATTGCTTGGATTTGAACTCAGGACCTCTGGAATAGCAGTCAGTGCTCTTAACCACTGAGCCATCTCTCCAGCCCCTGAACATACCATTTTTAAAGTAAGATAGATTTGAACAAATACCTTAGCAAAGAAAATAGATGCAAAATAGGCTCAGAAGAAAGTGATCAATACCATTAGTCATTAGAAGCACAAACTGGCACACCATGAGGAACTACCACACACCAACAGAATGCTTACAGTTTTTACAGGCAGCACAGGTGTTGACGGAAGTTAGAGCAGTTGGGATTGTCATAGCACAGACAAACTGAAAACAGTTGGGCAGTTGTTTCAAACGTTTCACATCGGGGGCTGGAGAGATCGCTCAGCCTGTAAAACTCTTGCTGAGCAAGAATAAGGACCTGAGTTCAACCCCCAGCGCCGACACAGAACAGGAGCCATGGCGACCCACCCCTGTAACCCTGGCACTGGGAAGGGAGAGACTGGGAAGATCCCCAGGGCTCACTGGCTACCCAGCCACTCCTACTTGGCCAGCTTCAGGCCAGTGAGAGATTCTTCTAAAAAGCAAAAGAGAACAAGGTAACAGGTCCTGAGGAAGGGCACTCAAGGCTGACCTTTTGCCTCCACACACATCTACACATTTGTGCTCCTTCACACCAACATGCACACAAATCCATACATAAACACTCCCACACAACAAGAGCCTGGAATCTCAGCACTTGAGAGACTGAGCGGTGAGATCACTGTTTCCAAGGTGGTATTCATTTTGAAGGCCTGCAGCGCTCATGGAGAGTAGCTTGGTTTTCCTCTACTCAACATAAAAACGTGTTTGCCTTTAGGAAGAATGAGCTGCCCACAAAAGAGCTCTGAGCTGGCCGTGAGAAGATGGGCGAGTGACGGTCCAAGAAAGGGATGGTCCTCAGCCAGAAAACAGCTTTATAAATTACATTAATCTCTTATTAAGACTCTGGAAGCATCACTTAAAAATCTTAGTTGTGCTTTATAGCATTTTGGGGAGAGAAGCTTTGCAGTACAGCAGTGTTAGCAGAATTGGAAATTTGAAAAGGCTTTAGGCCTTGCCCCTTGATAATGTCAAAAGCACCCAGAAGCTCTGGAGAATACCGTTTGCGTTGCGTTATGATGGTGTGTTTGGCTATCTCCTCTCCCAGGTCAGAGCGGTCATTTGGGCCCAGTACTAGATTATCTGGGGTCAGATTTCAGTTCTCTTAACAGCGAGGTGGCCTTGAACATGTTATTTTACCTCCGTGTGCCACAATTTCCTCATCCTTAAAGTAAAATAGCACCTGACAGATGGAGTTAATTTCCAAAATTAAATATGGCGATACATAAAAAGCACCTCAATCAATGTCTGACCCATCAAAATCGATTGATAAATTCCAGTAATTAGCTTGAGAGTTCCCTCCAGGGCAGAGTTTAAGTCTTAGAGGTGGTTTTTAAGGTTTCTACTTCTCCTGGGGCACATGAAGTGGTTTGGCCCCTTGGTTTGGCCTCAAAAAGAGCTGGATGGATAAATGAGTCAGTAAATTTTGCTCCTAACATCCGCCATGTTGTTCCTCACATCTGAGTTGCTTTATTGCTAGTATGGTAGGCCATTTCCCCCGGCATGCCTGATAAGCTGGCACCACTAATATGGCCCTCCTTCTCACCACGACCAAACTACCACTGTAATCAGTTTGCAGTTATTGAAGTTCGTCGTGCAATGATTAAGAGCAGACAGGCCAGAATACTTGACGGAGCCACACCCTTACCTCTGTACTGCATCTTGCCATCACAATACAGAGACAAGGGCTAACGTCTGGCAAAAGTGTCCGAGGGAGATGCAGACAGACCTCAAGATTCAGGAAGCCCCAGTTGGAATCGATCCTTAACCTAACGCTTAAAATGATCCTGCAAAAATCTCAACTAGGTCTTGTCACTTCTCTGCACAGATCCCTCCTCCACTGACTTCTCCTTTTGCTTGTAGCAAATCCCAAGATTCCCACAGTAGCCCAGTAGGTCATGTCCACCCTATCCCAATTCATCCATTACCTCAGGTCTTCTTGCAATGGCTACTCCAACCATCCTGTTAGAACTGGCCTTACGCAACTCAAATGTTCCCGACTGGCTCCTGCTTGGAGTCTTTACACTTAAGCTTCCCTCTGCCTGCTATGCTTTCCCCCTGAAATTCATCAATTCTCTCTTCAAAGATCTTCTCATCAAAGATGCCTTTTCTGTCCTTTTGTCTAAAATCCCCTAAGAGTGAGGACTTGATTCTGCGTGTTCCTCCACCCCAGCAACTAGCCCAGTGTGTGGCCCAGCAGATTTAGTGAGTTCTTATTGACTGTCTAAGTGAATCAAACCCCACAGTTCATTTGTCTCCTGCTTGTTTCCCTTCCAAGGCAGTCCTTCCTAAGGGGAGACTTCTCCTGTAGTGAACTATGCCCAAAGATGGCTCCTTGACCCGAAGCAGAATGAGGAACAAAGAAGCAAACCATTGGAGCTGAGAAGGAGCATCTGACTAGAATTCTCTGCTGGAAAAATTAAGGTTCCCTGGCTTAGCACCGTGAATTGTGTTTGTCTGTGTTTCCAAGGCAAAGTATAATGTGTCAGTGTCCAAGAAGCCTAAATACCAGACACATGGCTTTGTTAAACAGGTATAAGGAAAGGGGACACAGAATTACAAAAAAGAAAAGGAAGACGAAAGGAAAACCATGCTGTAGAGGGGTTTCCAACCTTTTGACATTAAAATATGACACCGTCGCCATCAAACGTGTTGGGCCACATCCTTTTCTGTTTCGGATTTATTTATTTTATTATTTTATGTGCGTGAGTGTTTTTTTTTTTTTTTTTTTTTGGTTTTTTTTTTTTGGGGCTGGGGGCCGAACCCAGGGCCTTGCGCTTCCTAGGCAAGCACTCTACCACTGAGCTAAATCCCCAACCCCGTGCGTGAGTGTTTTGCTATGCACATGCCTGGTGTGCTCTCTCAGTTCAGAAGACAACATGAGACCCCCTGAGACTGGAGTTACAGACTGCGTAGGTCACCATGTGGATGCTGGAAATCAAACCCAGGTCCTCGGCAAGAGCAGGAAGTACTCTTTGCCCCTGAGCCATCTCTCCAGCATCAGTATTAATTCAGCACACATTCCTGCTTAACGATTTATTTTTTCTGAAACAGGGTCTCACTATATAACTAACCCTGGCTTGCTATGTAGGTCAGGATGGCCTTGAACTCACTGAGATCCACCTACCTCTGTCTTCCACACACTAAGACTAAAAACATGTGTCACCATACCTGGCCACATTCTTGAGACTCACGCGGCCCAAGGGCTAAAAGTTGGACATGCCTGGATCATTGATGAGGTTGTTCTTAGAATAATCATTTTAAACAAGTTCCTCAGGCAATTAGTGTTGTTGTTTTCTTTTCTTTTCTTTTCTTTTCTTTTCTTTTCTTTTTTTCAGAGCTGGGGACCAAACCCAGGGCCTTGCGCTTGCTAGGCAAGCGCTCTACCACTGAGCCAAATCCCCAACCCTAGTTTTGTTTTAAAACATGGTTTTACTATGCAGCCCAGGTTGCCCTTGAACTCATAATTTCTCCAGTCTCTGCCTCCTGAGGGCTCAATTTACAGGCATGCACTACACCCAATTTCAGGAATCTCTTACTGTGAACTAAAGAAAAGTCTTGAAAAGGATCTTAGAGTTTCAGTGAGCTGTAAGGCTACACATTAAAATGGAAAGACATGAGCTATCACAGCCTAACAGGCGTGGGTTCAAATCCTGCTGTCACTATTTCTTATATGCATAGCATCTGCTATTACTTATTCCCGAGGGCCTGGGATCCATTTCTAGTTAAAGCACAAAGCTACGCAGAGTCTGTTACGCCATTGAGGTGGCTGGATGAGTATCAACTGTACCCGGAACACAGTAAGTGCTTTATAATGGCAATTTGCTGTGATTATTGGTCTGCGTGTGGAGTCCCTTCTCTCCTTCTAACTTTATGTGGGTTCTGGAGATCAAACTCGGGTTGCTTGTGTAGCAAATACCTTTACCTGCTGAGCCGTCTTGCCAGCTCACTGTTACTACTTTTTATAGCCTCTATATTTTCTGAGTGTTTAAAAATCTCTATAAAATGTTTTCTCCCTCCCCCACCTCTCTCTCTCTCTCTCTCTCTCTCTCTCTCTCTCACACACACACACACACACACACACACACACACACACACACACACATTGGCATCACAGAAGTAAAAGCATATAGTCCAAAGAGCTTATTCTGTAAATAGAAAACCCACTCACATCCCTCCCTAGAGTAGACCAGGGGACAGATTTTGCTCTTAACTACCATTGATTATTAATAATAAATCCATATATTTTTAAAGGCTTCGCTCTACCAGAGTTCTCACATACATTATTTGAGGACTAAAGCTTGAGAAGGTGCCAAAGCAGACTCCTTGACCACTCACAGCGAGTGGTCTGTCTGTGAGAATATTATTGTGCCTGGATTCAGAGACAAAAGTGCACACACTCCGTTAGGAAATGGTCCCATCATCAGGACCTTAGGACTGCAAGCTTGAGGACATTGAGAGAAGCAGAGGCCACAGGACCCTTTTGCTTCCTCCCCTTCCCCGAACCACCAGGGCTCTGAAATAACAGATGAAGAGCACGTAGGAGTGGCTAGAGTTGGTCTCACTCTACGTTATAGCACAGTGTCCCAGCAACCCGGTCTGCTCGATGCCAGCCTTCCGCAACTCCACACTCCCACCTGCTGGAAGCTGCCTTGCACAGCTGGGCCATTCAGCGCCTGCTCTGTTTGCTGCTTCCTAAGAGTCAACCGCTGCTTTGGGGAGCCATAGCCCTGGCTGGAATTGAAGAAAGCGCTCGGTTACTTTCTTGGTCTTACCAAGTTACTTTCTTGGTCTCAGTTAGTTTCTTAGTCTCAGTTACTTTCTCAATCTGTGCTGTTTTGTGAGCGCTGCACACTTGGAATTTTAGATTCTTCCAGCTTGTAATCAGGGTGCACAGCCCTGCCCTGCCTGGGTGAAATGGGACAGAAAAACAAACTGCCCACTCAGCCAGATGGGAAGAATTGAGACACTGGCCAGGGAACTGCTGCAAGCGTCATAACTAAGGGGATTTATCCCTTACTCTGCTTTTAGGCAGAGGCAGCCCCCGTAAACAGATGGAGAAGGGAAGGTCAGAAAAATCAAAGCCTTAGGAAAGAGACTTGATTCCTTCCATTCTTTGCAGACATGTTGACCTAGCTTCCGCTGCACACATATGTGGACAACCACAGACAAGAGCTCAACCTCTATACTTCTAGACCTTTGTGCCGTCACCCACTAGCATTCTCCTGTCCATCTTCTTATCCATTTGTCTTCTGGACATGTTATTCTATGCCCTTGCCAACCTCATCCCAGCAGAAAAGAAGATTTCTTCAGTCACAGCCTCCTTCCAGGTCCTCCCACTGCTGAGTCCCGACCTCCCCACCCAAGGACACCGGGTCCTCAAAGCGCTCTTCCGGAAGCCGTTCCTTCTCCCACGTGAGTTCTGTTTTTCTTCCAGAGAGGGAATACCCAGGGTCAGCATCCTCCCACTCACCTCCCTCCTCTACCAGATCCACATCGTCTCTCTTCTATGTCACTCAAAGCTGTCTGTGTGCTTAATGGTGCAAGATTCGCCTCTTCCGGTCGGTGCAACTGACCGTAGTCCACATCAGCTGACAGCCTCCTCACTGACCACTGAGCGTCAACTGTCACAATCCTCCAGACACAAAATGCGGAAGCCCACCCACCTGACACCCAGTCTTCTCTCAGTATCACCTTTTCTTCCACTCCCCTCCACCCCCTAAAGGCCATCGATGGCTCACAGGTCTCACGTGTTAAGCACTAACATCTCAATTTAGGCAACAACTCGACCCACGCTCCTCTTCCTCCCACTTTCCCACCCCTGACCTCCCAGAGTTCCAACATTTTAATCTTTTCCCTGTCTCCCAGTTTATCCTCTCTTCTCAACTCCAAAGTCTATCTTCTTTTTTTTTAATTTATTTTATTTATTTGAGTACACTGTCACTGTCTTCAGACACATCAGATCCCATTACAGATGGTTGTAAGTCACCATGTGGTTGCTGGGATTAGAACTCAGGATCCCTGGAAGAGAAGTCAGTGCTCTTAACTGCTGAGCCATCTCTCCAGTCCCCCAAGGTCTATCTTTCAAGCCCCATTGTAAAATCCAGTCATGGTACCCATGCCTTTAATCTCATTCTCAGGTGGCAGAGTCAGGCAGATTTCTGTAAGATCAAGGCCAGGCCTCACTACATAGTGAGACCCAGTCTCAAACAAGAAAATCTAAGCCTCTGAGCAGTATCTTGAATGATCCCTCATTTCCCCCAACCCCTCAGTTCCCTTCCCTTTGTCTTCCATTCACAAGCTCTAGAAAACCCAGTCCCCAGAGTCAGTGAGTTCTCCCACCATTTGCCCCACACTGAAACCTGGACTTTGGATTCCTGGTAGAAAAAAAACCTATATTCTTGTACTAATTGGTCCCTGGTACAGTTCCTAAAAGGTCATTACAAACCCATCTGAGTCTCCTGTCTCTCACCAGGCTGTCTGGCTCTTCATGAGCAAAATTAAAGTCAAGAGTGGCTAGAGAGATGGCTCAGTAGTTAAGAGCACTTGTTGTTGCAGAAGACCCACATTCAATTCCCAACACACTCATGGCAGTTCACAACCATCCATAACTCCAGTTCCAGGATACACACAACACACGGACATAGATGCAAGCAAAGCACTAGGACACATAAAATAATAATAATGGTGATGACGATGATGACGGTGATGGCAATGATGGCGGTGGTGATGACGATGAAGATAAGTCCAAGAACTTGGTCTTTGACCTTGTCCTTACCTCAACCTCTACCCTCAGAAGAAGACCCTCCATTCAGAGTCAGCCTTTCAGCTTGGGCCTAAATCCTCCTCTTCCATGACAGAGATGTAAGTCCAGGAAGGAACGCCTACCTAGCATACTCAAGTTCTCACTATGTGGCCCAAGTGAGCCTCAAACTCAAGATTCCCCTGCCTCAGCATCAGTCCTTGAAGAGATGTCACCATGCTAAGATTGCTACCACAAAAATATTGCCTTGGGCATTGGGAATCAATGTTCTGGGGTGTGGCAGAAACAGCCTTCAGGGAAGGGCTAGATGCTCCTAGTCACCATGTGCTGCTAGCCAGGGCATGCTGTGTCAGCTACGGGAATCTGACAAGAAGAGCACCAAAAAGCTTTTCCTGCCTGGGTTCCTTCAGTGCCCTCCACTGCCAAAGCTTAACACTGAACCAGACAGCAAGGAAGATATCATTTCAGGATCCAGCTCTACCACGTGCATGCCCGTGGGGACACACACTGGGGGTCCTTCTTTATTGCCCACCACCTTTTGCTTTTCCCTTTTGATTCAAGATCTCTCACATAGCCTGGAGTTCACTGATTCAGCCAGGCCTGCTGGGCAACAAGCTTCAACAATCAGCCTGGTCAGGCTCTCCCCATCCCAGTCCACCTGCTACACACGCACCCAGCACTTACACTCTTGTGCCATTATGGTGGAGTTTTTATGTGGGTTCTGGGGATCTGAACTGAGAACCTCATGCTTGTGCAGCACTTCACTGTCTGAGCCGTCTTCCCAGCCCCTTTTCATCCTAAGCCAAGCTGCTAGGAAATGCCTGTCACTGTTTCCTCTCTTCCATTCCTGCCTTCCCGGTTAATGCTCCAGCACAGCGCTGACCACTGCTATCCACAGAAAGCTCTAGAGTAATGTCCTTCCATGAAAAGCATAGCATATTATTTAACTTTGTAGTTTTTAGTTATTTCATGTGTATGGATGTTTTTCCTGCATGCATATCTGTGTGCCACATGTGTGCCTGGTAACAGAGGCCAGGAGAGGGTTTTAGACTCCCTAGAATTGAAGTTACAGATGGTTGTGAGCCATCTTGCAGGCCCCAGTACCGGGTACTCTAGAAGAACAGCCAGTGTTCTTAACCTCTGAGGTATCTCCCTAGCACCAATAATTTTTATCTTTACCCCTTTTTCATTTGATAATTTTGAAGGGTTTTTTCACTGAAAACAATTACAGTCTTTCTTTAAATTCTGTGGCGTTCCTCATGATAAACTATATTGTTTGCGGGCTTGGGGATTTAGCTCAGTGGTAGAGCACTTGCCTAGCAAGCGCAAGGCCCTGGGTTCAGTCCCCAGCTCCGAGAAAAAGAATAAAAAAAAAACAAAAACTATATTGTTTGCTCAATAGTCTCCTCCTTGACATGGTTCACTACGGACACCGTCCCCAGTCACACTTGACCTCGATATGAGACTTGTATCGGCTGGCAGGCAATGTACGAAAAAGAAGCTGCTTCTCTACAAAGCCCAAGTCCAGAATGAGCCACACAGATCAGACCTAAACAATCCCACAGCCAGAGCCTCCAGAGCCGATCCACCCACCATAAACACAAAGCCAGCATCCACTGCTTATGTCTTAAGATGGCAGGATTCAGCAAAGTAGAAAAAACTAGGAGACCCATAGCTAGATACGTTACTTTTCAATGGAGGGGGTTACAAGTTGAAAATATCAGGAATGAAGAACCAGTAGATCTTAAAATAACATTTAATATACAGATTCCTTAAAAGACAAATGACCAAAGCTGACACAGGAAAGTTAAAAAACACAAGGAGCCCTTTACTCATCAAATATATTGATTTTTTTTTAATCTTTTATACAAAACTGGGTAAGCACATACTTAAGATACCAAGCCTTTTGTTCCTCCCCAGCCCTCAAAACAAAAATTTTCTACAAGAAAATCCCTAGGGGCTGGAGAAATGGCTCAGAGGTTAAGAGCACTGACTGCTCTTCCAGAGGTCCTGAGTTCAAATCCCAGCAACCACATGGTGGCTCACAACCATCTGTAATGAGATCTGATGCCCTCTTCTGGTGTGTCTGAAGATAGTTACAGTGTACTTATATTTAATAAATAAATAAATCTTTTTTTAAAAAAAAAAGAAAATCCCTAAGTCAAACAGCTTCATTAATGAATCCACTTCTCAAAGCAGAAGAAGAGGTAATTTAGTCTGTTCATAGTCGTACACTGCCACTAGAACCTAACAAACACATAACAAGAAGGTAAAACTGGATCAGTACCTCCCAGAAATATTGATACACTGCCCCTAATAAAACATTAATAACTGGAAGAAGCAATATATACAAAAAGATTTTGGAAAGAATTTACTATGATTAAAGGGTTCCTCAAAAACACAATATTTAGTCAAATAATCACCATGGTTTGTCACATCAAGAGAATAAAGGAGACAAATCATATGATTGTCTCAAGAGATAAAAAATAAAAATTGATGACTGTTTAGGATAAGGCTCTCCACAAACAGGATAGAAAGGAATTTCTTGACCCAACTAAGGACCTACAGAAAGCCTAGTGGTCACATCCCACACAATTGTTAGGGACTGAATACCCTCCATTCTAACAGCAAGAACAAGGCAAGAAAACCCTTTCTTTACACTTCTCTTCAACCCTTTGTAGAGTGAGAGAAAGGCTGGCGGAGACCCAGAGAGACTGCAAGAACTGAACTTTCCGCCCTCACAGCATGAGCATGCTCAGAAACTCTAAGGACTCCGCTACCAAGACTGTGCAACACAAGGTCAAATGTCAAAACCACTTAGTGTATGCTTTTTACTATAAATGAATAATTAGAATTTTTAAACTTAAACACCATTTATAATAGCACCAGGACTTCTAATCCTGAACAAGAGGAAGTAACAGGGACTAGATATACATACACTCCCACTTGAAACAGCTAAAACGCCAGATAAAGTGCATGAAGCAAGCTTTCGGACTTTAGTTGCAAGCAGCTTGGGTGTGGATCCTAAGTGACAGGCAGCAGTGGCGATGCTGCTGTAGCTTTCTTGGGCTGTGACAGGAGCAAGTTTCCAAGTGTCTATCTAAGAAAGGGGATCCTCAAATCTGGGGAAGCGCTCCACCAACGCTGGCCACATTCGCATGAAGGTGTGGCAGAGGGCTAGCTGGGCACTCTTTCACCAAATCCAGACAGATATCAATGACAGCCAAGGAGCAGCTCCCTAGATGTTGAAGGGCCTGAGTTCTAGAGTCTCGCGGCTAAGCTTCCAAATCCAGAGGCTTAAGGCCCTAAGCCTCAAGGAGGAGAGGTTTACAGCTCCCTGCTTTCTAAGCTGGGGGCTTACTGCTGCGGGTGCTCAAGGCGCAGGCTTACGGCTTAGAGTACCAACAGCAATCAGGAGAGCCCTGGGCTTTAGGTATGGGGACTCCCAGCTCTTTAGCCCTCGGCAGCTCTCTCAAACTCTCCTGGCATCTGGGGATGGCTCATAAGCCTAGACTCCTTCCCTCATCGGCTTCTCCATCATCTCTTACCTTCGCAGTATTTCCAAGGTCCTTCATAGTTTCGTGGTGTTCAGAGTCTGCGGCAGCTCAGGGTGTTAGGCATCCCAGCACTTCGCTCTCACCATCTCTCTGGGACTCTTAGAGTCCTCTTTGGTGTGGTGCTTTTGAGCTTTCATCATCAAGCCCCCTTTAGCCCCTGGTAACTAGAGCTCTTTGGAGGCCTCCACTGCTGTAGCTAGGAAAGTCTGGCTTTTTTGTCTGCTCTTCATGCTCAGCCTGTTTTACCCATAGGTAGGCAAAAGACCATTCAGAAAAAGCCTTTTCTAAGACCTAATAATTCAGCATGATGTCAGGGGACAGGGGAGTCACTGAGGATGTCCCTGGCGTCAGAGGATGGTTAATGTCCAGGAGAGAAGCCTCCTAGACGAAGATAGAACGTGCAGAAGCTGCATGGGGAGAGCATGGCACGCTTCAGACTGTAATTTTGTCACTCACTGCCCAGCTTCTAATTCCACCAATCAGGATCCTTACGGGTGGAGCAGTCATGAGCCTTGAGTGAGAACCAATCAGAAGCCTTACATTTCACCAATCCACGACTTTTGCTGAAACACTGAGGACTCCCCTCCTGTCCTGAGTTGAAAAGAGTTGCCAGGTGAATAGGGTCACCGGATTGTCGGGTTTGGAATGAGGTCTGCTGATGTTGGTGTAAATTGTCTGTAAGTGGTCCTGACTGGAGCAGGGTTCCCAAAGCAGAAGCTACCACTGAGGTGATCCTTTGCAACTAGAGTGATATATTCAAAATTGCCAACTGGTTGCTACTCCTCGCTCATAGCAGGCAGGCTTAACGGAAGAGTCCGTCGGTTGCCAAACAAAGGGTCAAAACAACTGCCCTCCACCAGGAGAAGGGGAAGCCCTTGGTCCTGCTAAGACTGAACCCCAGTGAACCAGATTGTTGGGGGGAGGGCGGCAACGGGAGGAGGATGGGGAGGGGAACACCTATAGAGAAGGGAAGGGGGAGGGGTTAGGGGGATGTTGGCCTGGAAACAGGGAAAGGTAATAACAATTGAAATGTAAATAAGAAATGCCCAATTTAATAAAGATGGAGGGAAAAAAAAAAAAAACAACTGCCCTCAAACAGTATTTCTCATTTTGAAGAAAAAAATAAAGAGTAAAAAGTGCTTACTGTCCAAGACTGGAGAGACAGCTCAGCCATTAAGAGATCTTCTTGCAGAAGATCGGGTTCAATTCCCAGCACTCATGTGCTGATTCACAGTCATCCCTAACTCCAGCTCCAGGGGATCAGGTGACTTCTGTGAATGCTAAGCACATACATACCTGGTTCGTGCTTGCATGCAGAAATAATACTTTCACAGAAAAATGGTAGATCTAATTTTTAAAAGTTTAAGTGCTTATTACACACACACACACACACACACACACACACACACACACACCATCTCTGTAAGTGTTGGAACTCTAAAGGAAAAAGCTTCCCCAACAGAAGGTTACAGCTCTGTTCCAGCGAAAGGGTTACAGATCCACAAAGTCACTCTATGCAGCAAATCTCACATGGGAGATTTATTGGGAGGGAAGAATCCAGGAGTGGCTGCCTCTGTTCCCAGTAGAAGGAGCAGGGAATGAACAGTAGGCGGGACTTAGATAGGATTTCTTAGAGGGTGGAGTTTTTCAGGGCAGAGATTTTCAGGGTGAGGATTGATAGGATTTCAAATCCTGAGCTTGGGGAGCTCAGAAATTGGTGGGTTTCTGTGGGAAGCTCAGGAATTGGCAGGTTTTTTCACCCCCTTTTTCCTGCATCAGGCCCATGGATTGGGAAGCTGGAGAGGAAGTTCCGTCATTGCGGCAACTCCTGAGGGTACCTCAGTACCACGGGCTGTGGCTGAGGAGGTGCTGCCACTTTGACAGCTCCTAGGCAGTACCTCACAGCCTTCCCTGCAGCAAGCTACTCAGGGACAACCTCTAGGTCAACAGGTCTAATTACCTCCAGACTCATAGACCAGCGTCGCCTAGTAAGTATATCTCTCACCTCTCAGTGAAGAGGCTTCTCTTTGCAACAGATGGAGACCATTATTTAGAAACACAACTGGTCAAAACACAGAGGATGACTGATCGTGGGGTGCCAAACCCCAGAAGCTACAGCTAATCACACCGTCCACACCAAAGGGCCAAGGAACACTAAGGAAAAAGAGGGCAAGATCTCAAGAGCTGGGGAACGTGAAATCTACTGTGAAGTTGGGTCTCCTAGAAGTGATAGAGAATCATCAACAATATGGCTACCTAAAAAAGGACAGTATCAACAGAGAAGGGGAAATTTCGCAAAGCCCTCTACCCAGAAGGAGAACCACTGGAAACTAAGGAATGCTGTGAGCAGGAAATGAGTTTCCCCAGATATGAGCTTCTTAATTGGCTATCCAATACCAAGTGGTCAATTTGCATACATATAAGCAATAAAAAAATGGATGCATCAGAATATAGATATAGATGTATATGTTCATGAGATGCACATATATACATATGTGTGTGTATATATACATATATATAATCTGTGTGTGCGTGTAGCAATAGCAATTTAAGAAAAAGAGGCTGTAAATTTGAGAAGGGTTGAGGAAGAGTAGGAGGAAAGACATGGGAGGGGTGGAAGGAGAAAAGGGAAGAGGAAAGTGATATAATAATATTTTAATTGAAACAAAATTAAAGTGCTTACAATAAAGATCTATCATGACACTTTTAACATGTATAGCTCCTAGCCAAATTCCTAAGGGAGGGTCTTTTGATTTGTCTCAAAAAGTCTCAAAGTGGCGTCTGTGGAGTTAGTCTGTGCTGCAGGGGCTGGGTTATGCTTAAAGGGCCTACCCAGCAGCAGTCGCAGCTGCCACGCGGGAGGCAGAACCAGCACAGACTGGCAGGCTTTTAGGGGAGCATGGGTGTGGTGTTGTTAGAGGACTGTGTTCTGTGATGGGCGGAACGCGGGAATTCCCTGTGTCTGAGAGAGGGTAGCTTGGTTCTGGACCCCTGGGTGTGAGGGAGGGTGGATGGTGTCTGAATCTTTGTGTATGAGGGAGCGGGGCTGGAGGGCTGTGTCTGAATCTGGAAGCTGCGAAATGGACTGGTGGGTCCGAGGAAGGAGGCGGAGGTCTGGACTCCTAGGTCTTGGGGATAAGGGTCAGAGTTCTGAATTCTTGGGACGAGCTGAAGGTGGATCCTCAACCACAAAATTAATAGAACATTAAAAAAAAAAATAAGTTTGTATTTTGAAAAAAAAAAAAAAAAAGGGGGGGGCTGGGGATTTAAAACAGGGGAAAAGGGGGGGGGGGGGGGGGTTTGGGCAGGGGGGGGGGGCCTGGGCAAGGAGACCCAGGGCCCGGGGGTGGGCCCCCGACCCCAAAAAAAAAAAAAAAACCAAAAAAAAAAAAAAGTCTCAAAGTTAGAATAAAATTATATTCGAAAGAAATAGAAGAAGAAGTCCTCAGGGTTAGCCTAGCAACCTACTGACCTCAGTGGAAAACCTCATAATCCACGAGTTATCGTTTTTCCTTAGCTGGACATCACCTTAGTGGTGGAGCAATAGTAGCCAAAGACCAGAAATTACTCCAGTTAAACTTAAACAAAGAAAACTCAAAAGATCAAATAGTTTCCAGAAGCCTAATTATATCCCAGCTCAAAGACCATTTACAGAGCATTTATAGAAATACAAAATATCTGACACAAGACAAAAATACACAGAATTTGGATTTCAACCAAGATGTGGTTCCAAGGAGGATGGGCCCCCTGGTAGGCTCATATCTTTGAATGTCTGTTTCCCAGTTGTTAGACTCTTTAGAAAGGATTCAGAGGCTTGGAGTCGTTGGAGAAGGTGGGTCCCTGGAGATGGGTTCTAAAAGCCACAGAAGACCCAGTGTCTCTCTTTCTGCCCCCTGACTGAAGACCTGGATATAAGCTGTCAGCTACTGCTCAGAGCTGTGCCTGCCTTGGTGCCACCATGCCCCCTGCCGTAAAAGTAACGGACTAGTTCCCTGAAACTACGAGGAAGCCCCTGGTTAAGTACTCTCTTTTTAAGCTGCCTTGGCCTGGTGTCTTTTCACAGCAATGGAACAGTAACTAAGACACAAGAATTCTAGTGCCCACAAATAAACAGGAAATATAAAATTAATTCATAATTAATGAGAGCTGGTCTAAAATGGATGTAAAGGGTACAATTATTAGACAAAGATTAAAATAGATACTTAAGGGGTTGGGGATTTAGCTCAGTAGTAGAGCGCTTGCCTAGGAAGCGCAAGGCCCTGAGTTCGGTCCCCAGCTCCAAAAAAAAGAACCAAAAAAAAAAAAAAAAAGATACTTAAACTACATCCCGTGTATTCACGGAAACAGCAGAAACAACTGAACTTGCTAACAAAAATCACAGGAAGTTGTTTTGTCTTTATGTGCCTCTATGTATGTATGTGTACCACATGCAAGTCTGGAGCCCACAGAGGCAAGAAGAGGGCATCAGGAAGGTCCCCTAGAGCTGGAGTGACAGACAGTGTGAGCTGCCATGTGGGTACTGAGAACCAAGCCTGGGTCCTCTGGAAGAACAGCTATTGTGTTTAACCACTGAATCGTCTCCTCTGACTCAATGATACATTTATTTTTAAGTGTCATGGAGGCATCCACTGCACGGCACATAATGTTACCAAACTGCACTCCGGTTAGATGCTAGAGCACCCGCTCAGCACATCCAAGGCTCTGGCTTTGATCCTGAGTTGAACTAACTTCTCTTTTCATCTTGTTCTCTTGTTTCTTTCTCCTCCCCACTACCACAATCACTTGTTCCCTGGAGAAAGGGTAAGAACGAAGTTGATACACATCTCTGAATGGCACATAAGTGGCTTTCTCCTTCCTCTCTCCCTCTGGCAACATGGCTACTACCATACCAGTTGGTATTTCAGGCAGATGTGTCCATCCGCAGCTGTGCTGTTAGCTGATGGCGCATCTCTCTGGGAAGCCAGGAAAAGGAAAACTGTGTTTAGAAGGTATATTTTCTCCCTCTCCAGGTAAACTGGAGAAATAATGGAATTCAGATTGGAATGACCATGTGATAAAACTTCTGCCCACCGGGTGCTTGTCCCGGCTCATAAAAACAACTATTTGAAAGTAATGAAAAACCACTCCCTGTTGGGGAAGCAAATGGAACCACATGGCTCTCAACAGTTTGAGGGAAAGCAACAAAGCCAGGAAGCCGACAGCAACTGCATAGCAAACAGGATCAGCACAGAATCCCTCCCGAATTCTTTCCAGATGAGGCCCTGGGGAGGCCTGAACCTCTAGAAATTCAGCCATGCAACAGCACACCATATGCCTTCCATTGTCAAACGCACAGGCCAAGTCTGCTTCTGTGGGATGTGGTAGGACTTCCTGCTTTCCCTGCTCCTCAGGCACTTAAGCACCTGTCTTCATTTCTGTTCCTGTTTTGCCCCGGTACTCCAATCCACTGGACTTCCCTGCCCAGTTCTTTCTTTCCTCCTCTGTTATCCCTAACCATAAACACACAGGCTTTTATGGTTGGAAGACTTTACTGCTCACCGCTCAAGGAAAATAGGGACTAAGGCCAACAAACACGAAGACACTTATTTACCTAATGATCCTTTATATGTGTGTGACCGAATGTCCCTCTGTTCCAAGGGCAGCCCGGCCCACACCTGTTCTCTTGCCATGTTGTTAGCAGCGTGCTTTCACCCTCAGAAGTGTTCATGTCAGGGTAGAAGAAGCCATTTTATTCATACAGCACTTACTTTATTCCAAGATTATAAGCACAAACCCACTTAATCCCCAAAGCAATCCCATGAGGTAAGAAATGTTTTTAAAATAACAAAACCAAGGGCTGGAGATGTCTTTGGTAGCTTGCCCAAGGCCACCCAGACAGTGAGTGTCTGAACCAGGATTTGAACCAAAGCGATGAACATAGGGATATAGGAAAAGTACAGTGAGAATCTTGGTTTCTTTAAAACCACAGAAACATAAGAACAGCACAATTCGTGGCTTAAAACAGTAAGGGGGAAATGCAGTGAGAATTTTGGTTTCTTTAAAAACACAGAAATAGTGTAAGACTGTGTTTTCATTTTAATCCCAGGTGTGGGACATGGGGCTGCTTCAGGTTGTCCCCAGTGGCTGATTTACCTCGTGCTCTAGCAGGGGTGTAGTTTTGCCAGCTGCAGAGAGTTTCTACAGCTGTGTGATGTTTGGAACTTTGGGGACTTTTCAGAGGACATATAAATGCTTGAACCCCTATAGAAGAGGCTGCTGATTGGTGGTTGGTGGTTCGATGGTGTTGGTTGCTATTTGTCAAGTAGTCAATGTGCAAAGAGACAAAAAGAAGAAATTAGCTATCTGAGGGCAAAAATCAAACTTGCCCCAAGGAATTTGACACCCTTAATCAGCAGGAAATAGTCTAAGACTATATCATCACTTCCTTTCCCCTCTATCCTTTTCTCTCTTCTATCTAATGTTAGGGGGTTTCAAGGGAAGAAGTAAACAGGTGGAAAAGGGTGGAAGAAAAGAGAGCCCACACAGTAGCCAAAAGTCTGGTTACAAAACAGTGTACAGTTTGTGGGCTGGAAAGACGGCTCCATGATTAAGAGAACTGGCAGATCTTCTAAAGGACCCAGGTTCCATTCCCAGCACCCAAGTGGCAGCTCACAACTATCAGTAACTCCAGTCTTGGGAATCTGGTGCCCTCTCGTGGCTGCCAATGGTATCAGACCCACATATAGGGCACAGACATACATGTAGACTAAACACCCATATGCATAAAAATAAACACATAAAACTTAAAAACGAAAAAATGTGCAGTTTGGTGAGGAGAAACAGGTAAGCAAGTTTATAGTTGCAGACAAAGCTTTTGTGTGGGAAAGTTTAGAGAACTCTCCATCTGTTCATCAGAACAAGAAAGGAAAGCCCCAACCTTTGTTAAAAAAAAAAATACAATTCACGCCAAAGGAGGAGCCCAGCATGACAATGCCAACGGAGGGATTCCCCACTTCAAAACCAACCACCTAAGGAAGTGTTTGCTCAGGGTTAGACACCGAAGCACTTACAAAGCACTGTAACCATGGCACTATAGACTCTATCGTGAGCTGGCAGCCAATCTTACCAGCGTTGTCCATGTGGTTTTGCAGGTGTGCAAAGTGCAATGCTTAGGGGATTGTGACAGCTTAAACCAGGATCTTGGAAAGTTGCTGAAGCCAGGCAGTGTGTGGCCGATCAGATTATCTGCAAGGATGCCCTGACAGACCTTTGCAGGGTGCTGTGACGGTGAAACAGAAGTTGCAGTAGAGACCCCAGAATAGTGCAGATGCTCGGACCATGAGCTGACTGCAAGGAAGCTTCAGACATGGAGTAGAACAGGCCTGAGAGAGCGGTTTCAAGTACTATAGGTGGCAAAGCTGGAAGGATAAGATAATCAAGGCCATTAGAGCCCAAATGATTCTGTCATGAGACCCAGACGCCAAATACAGAGCTGTAAGATTTAGTGTTTGCACTGTCTGATTTTGGTCTTGCTTTGGCCTGATAAACTCCTTACAGTGTCTCTATTCTTTCCTTTTGGAATGAGAATATTTATTTCTATGCTATCGTTGGAGGTATGTAATTTGTTTTAGTTTGACTTGATTTAATGGGAGCTTACTGTAGAGAGATTGCCTTAAATCCCTGAGTTGGAGGCTCTTTTGAAGTGGAAACTTCTAGTTCTTTTGGAAAGTTAGTTATGCCAAATCATGGTTTGCTGAGGTACACAGGTGAAAGGACGTCTTGCTAAAGCAAACCCATGAAAGACTGTTTTCCTGAAGCAGACACGGGTGAAAGGATGTTTGGATATCCTTTCACGTGAAGGAACCCGTGATGAAGGAGTAAAATATGACCTATGACCCCGCAGACAGCGGGAGACAGGCACTGAGCACTGGTTGGGCTTGCTCCACCTCGTTATTCTTTGCTAAAGTCTCGAATGTATTGGTTCGCCTTACATAGTGCTGTTGAGCTCAACTTGCAATAACTCCAGCATTGAGAGAAGCTCGCCCAAGAACTGCCCATCAGGTTCCTGTAGCAGTTTGCAGCTTCTGCAGCCTCACCTCAGGTTGGTGAGCCCGCCTGTTTCTTCAGGATTGAACTCCAGCTGCCTGGTGTCCGCTCACTGAAAGGATAGGACTGTGGCTGCTGGTCTATGCCTGGTGTCTGCCTGCCTAGAGGTCTGGTCTGCAGCTGCTAAGCTGTGTTTGGTGTTTGCTACAATACTGAACTGCTGCCCAAGAAGATGGAGCTCACCCCCAAAGAACTATTGCTGAACAGATCCACTTCCCCTGCATCCTAATAACTTTTCACTATCTCTTCTAGGTGATGGGCTAGAGGAGAAGTTGAACCTTTATTAAAAGTAGGTTGCAAATAATTTGTGCCTATCCTTTTTGAACAATGTTATAACCATGAAGATTTTGGGAGAGCCTTAGAAATGCACTAAATCCATTTGCACTGAGGTGAGTATGCCCCTCTGAGGATTATGGTGGAACGATACTGGTAAAAGTGATGTATTTGATTCACAGCTGAGGAATGCCGAATGGCTGAGAAACACCTAAAGAAATGTTCAACATCTTTAGTCATAAGGAAATGCAAATCAAAACAACCCTGAGATTTCACCTCACACCAGTGAGAATGGCTAAGATCAAAAACTCAGGTGACAGCAGATGTCAAGGGATGCGGAGAAAGAGGAACACTCCTCCATTGTTGGTGGGATTGCAGACTGGTACAACCATTCTGGAAATCAGTCTGGAGGTTCCTCAGAAAATTGGACATTGAACCACCTGAGGATCCAGCTATACCTCTCTTGGGCATATACCCAAGAGATGCCCCAACATATAACAAAGACACGTGCTCCACTATGTTCATAGCAGCCTTATTTATAATAGCCAGAAGCTGGAAAGAACCCAGATGCCCTTCAACAGAGGAATAGATACAGAAAATGTGGTACATCTACATGATGGAATATTACTCAGCTATCAAAAACAATGCCTTTATGAAATTCATAGGCAAATGGTTGGAACTGGAAAATATCATCCTGAGTGAGGTAACCCAATCACAGAAAAACACACATGGTATGCACTCATTGATAAGTGGCTATTAGCCCAAATGCTTGAATTACCCTAGATGCCTAGAACAAATGAAACTCAAGACGGATGATCAAAATGTGAATGCAGATCGCTCATGAGAGACACAGCCAGAATACAGCAAATACAGAGGCGATGCCAGCAGGAAACCACTGAACTGAGAACAGGACCCTGTTGAACAATCAGAGAAAGAACTGGAAGAGCTTGAAGGAGCTCGAGACCCCATATGTACAGCAATGCCAACCAACCAGAGCTTCCAGGGACTAAGCCACTACCCAAAGACTATACATGGACTGACCCTGGACTCTGACCTCATAGGTAGCAATGAATATCCTAGTAAGAGCACCAGTGGAAGGGGAAGCCCTGGGTCCTGCTAAGACTGAACCCCAAGTGAATGTGACTGTTGGGGGGAGGGCGGTAATGGGGGGAGGGTGGGGAGGGGAACACCCATAAAGAAGGGGAGGGGGAGGGGTTATGGGGATGTTGGCCCGGAAACCGGGAAAGGGAATAACATTCGAAATGTATATAAGAAATACTCAAGTTAATAAAAAAAAAAAGTGATGTATTTGGGGTCAGATTGTAGTGATTGATCTTTATTGGCATCTTATCTGGAGTTGAAATCACCTAGGAGACACATCTCCAGGTGTGAGTTTTAAAGTGCTTTCCAAAGGTGTTAAAATGAAGAAGGGTCATCCTGAACACAGGGTCACCATCCCACAAGCTAGGGGTCTGGACTGAATAAAGGAGAAAAGGAGAAAGATGCTGGTCTTAGTGAGGGTTCCTATTGCTGGGAAGAGACACCATGGCCACAACAACCCTGTAAAGGAAAGCATTTAATCGCACCTGGCTTATGGTTCAAAGGTTTAGTTCATTGTCGTCAGTACGTCTTTAGTTTACTGCATGGTGGCAAGCAGGCAGACTTGGTGCTGGAGAGGAAGCTGAGGGTTGCACCTCTTGATCTAAAGGCAGCAGAAAGTAACAGTGACACTTCTGAGACCTCAAATCTCACCACCACCACCCCCATAACACACTTCCTCCAACAAAGCCACACACCTGCTCCAAGAAGTCCACTCGCAATAATAGTGCCAGGCCCGGTAAGCCTAGGGGGCCATTTTCTTTCAAACTGCCACACTGCTGAACACAGCACTCTGTTTCCCGATGATGTAACCACCGTGCTGGCTCCTGCCAACACACCTTCCCTGCCGTGATGCACTGCACCCTCTAATTAAGAGCCAAACAAACCCTCCCTCCCTTTAGCTGCTCCTGTCTGGTAGGAGGAAAGCAAGTGATACACATTCTCAACTTTAAAACCCTCTAGTCTTTTAAAACTTCTTTCCAGGTAATCAGGTCCTTTAATAATGACAGCCACTCACAGAGGAAGGAGGCAGGGAGGTGGGAGAGGAGATCCAACAGCACAGTGTCTCCCACTCCCATTCCATTTTGGGCCCCCACATCCTCCATAGAAGTGAGATATGCACAAGTCTTATTAATGGGTCTCTGGGCAACAAAGAACGAGGCCAAAGAGGCTAAATATCGCGACAGTGACCAGCAGCAAGGAGACTCTAGGCTGAGGCTAAGGCGAGATAAGGTCAGGTGGCAGCTGGGGAGCAGACTGTACCTCAGATTGACATGAAAGCAACATGCAAAACGCTCAGATGTGTGTTAGACACAATGTGCTTTCCAAAACATTCATTCTTGCTCATTCTAGCGACTTATAGACAGATGACAGATAGGTAGATGATAGGCAGGCGGTAGGTAGGTATATAGACACATAGATAATACATAGGTGGTTGTGATTATATTTTCCTTTGTTATATAGATAGCTATCTTTCTTTTCACTTGAGGTGACATTTTTTCATTTGAGGTGCAGTCTGGACTACATCTCCTGGTAGAGCCTGTGACACAGACCAAAACGATGAAAGCCGCCCATCCTAGCCACAATCACCAGTAGAAGCATAAATGTATAAAACACTGGGCAAAAGACATACCTATAATCTGAGCACTTCTGAAATAGAAGCAGATGACTTGGAGTTAAAGACAAGCCTGGGCTACATAACAAGATCCATGCTAGCCTGGGCTACACAGCAAGGTCCATGCTAGCCTGGGCTACATAACAAGGTCCATGCTAGCCTGGGCTACATAGTGAAACCCTATCTGAAACAGGCAAAAGAAAAAGAATGAACAGGGACTAAGTCCAGCCAAAGATACCTTTTGTCTTTTGAGACTTTTCTCAGTCTTAAAAATATTGTGTGATCCTTCCCATTGAATGTGGCAGGTCATGAAATGGGACCCATAGTGACTGTCGCCTGTGGAGAAAGAAAGTGTGACAGAGAACAGAATCCCACACACAGGAGACAGAGTCTCAAGCCTCACAAAGAGAAACTTGACCTTGGTAAATTTTTGGGAAGCTAGATCAAGCCACATCTGAAGTCAGATTTCACAGGCTTTTCCATTGCACGAGCCAACATAAATGTCTTTTCCTTTGGCCAGTTTGGCCGGAGCTTGCTGTCCCTTACATCTGGAGGAGGTCTGATCACGATATAAGATAATGACTTCAGTTATTTTATTTGGGAAGCATGAGTCCCGATTATGGTGTAAGATAGTGGTTTGAGTTATTTTATTTGGAACGCGTAAACGCAGGAAAACAGGACTTTTCGGGGTCAGCGAGCTACACAAGTCTAACTCAAGGTCCTGGGTATTCCAGGTCCCAAATTGAGATGGGGGTGGTTTTGCTGTAATAGGAATGGGCATGAAATATTCACTTCAAGAGTGAAAAGAAAAACAGAGTGCACCGTGGCCAAAAGAAAGGGGGACACGTAACATCCGATCTCTTTCCAAAGAAACAGAAATCCTGGCCACTTTGTTCAGGACAGATGGGGTCCTCATAGGACCCAACAGAAGCAGTGAAGCAGGGACTGGGGGCATAGATGCTTCTAGCGTGTGCTTGCTCCAAAGGGCACTTACCAGGGAATTGCCTAGAAATGGCGGTCCAGCCAACAGCCACAACCGGACCATTCCTTTCCCTACAAATATGTCTCCCTTTGTGAGCAACAAGGACCCATTCAGCCAACTGTGCGGTGCTTCAGCTGAAATAACAGACGTAGGAAACGCCTAATTGGCTTTCATCAAATCAAAACTATGGAGCAGCGTGGTCCAACCGAAGCGCTCTCTCTGGCTGGAGAGTGGAAATTACTTTCTGCTTAATGTCAGGCTGTGTGTGGAGAAGAGAGAAGTAAAGAGAAAAGGAGAGGAAGACCAAAACCTTTGGACCATCTTTAACCCCTTGGTAAGGCCATTGCCCAGCAGGACAGAAAGGGATTTGGCCTAGGCATGGGAAGAGGAAGGATGGCGGAGGCAAAAAGGCAAGAGTGGGCTGAGAATACAGTGTCATTGGTACGGTGCCTGTCTGGCAAGCATGAGGAACTATGTTCAACCTGGTGGCTTCTAATTCCTCTGTTGAGGAGAGAGACCAAAGGTTCCCTAGGACCCACCACCCAGCCAGTCTAGCCTAACTGATCAGTTCCACCATCAGCAAAAGTCCAGTCTCAAAGGAAGCAGACCATGTACCAGAGGATATCACCTGAGGTTACCCTTTCTCCTATACACTCACAAAACAAAGGAGATATTGGTTAAAAAGAAAGTTAAAGTCAGCCAGCTTAAATCCCAGTGCTCAGGAGGAAGAGGCCGGTGGATGTCTTTTGAGTTCAAGGCCAGATTGGTCTACATAGTGAGTTCCAGTACAGCCAGGGCTATGTAGAAAGCCTCTTTCTCAAGAAACAAAACAAGACGGGGTTGGGGATTTGGCTCAGTGGTAGAGCGCTTGCCTAGGAAGCGCAAGGTCCTGGGTTCGGTCCCCAGCCCCAAAAAAAAAAAAAAAAAAAAAAAAAAAAAAAAAAAAAAAAGAAACAAACAAGACAAAATCATGGTCAACTAATACCATCTCCTACCCATCTAACAGGACAAAAATTACATTTAGAAATAATAATTGGGGTGGTGCAAACCTTTAATCTCAGTACTCAGAAGACAGAGGCAGGCTGCTCTCTGTGAGTTTGAGGCTAGCCCAGTCTATAGTGCAAGTTCTTGGTCAGCCAGGGCTGTAGTGAGACTCTGTCAAAAGAAATGGGACAGAGAAATCGATGGCACTTTACTGTTCGTTGCTCTGTGATGATGACGTTGTTTAACAATTTCAAAGATGATGGTGAAGAGAGGAATATGTGACTCACTCCAAGACACAAAGCATTATTCAAGAGCTCTGTGACTAATGAGTGTTTGGAGCATGAGAGGAGGAGTTAAAAATAATTTGAATTCTTGGGAACCTCACTGGATGGTTTCAGAACCCTGTAATTTATCAATTTCCAGGAATTTCCCCTCTAACATTTCTTTCAGGTCCTGTGAGGTTTGAATTCTGCACCCTGGCACATCAACCTCGGGGCAACATGTGGGTTTCACATAGAATGAATCAAGGGAGATGATCAGAGCCCTCTGTGTGCTTTTTCTGACAGCAATATTGAGTGAACTCTCAGGGTCCCATAGACTTCCATCTGACTTTCTCATTACCATCAAGAAAAACACACGACCCTAATTATCTGGTCCTCAGAAAAGACTTTAGTAAGTGATGCAAAAGTCCTCTAAGTTACATTGGCCTAGTCTAGGGACTCATTTCTGTCACCCACCAGCGCTGTAGTAAAAGATTGAGAGACCGGGCTCCAAGACTCTGGACAAGCTACTTAGCTATTCTTTTCTGAAAGCACTGAAATCTGTTACCTTATCAGCAAAATGGACTTCAGAGATTTCTTGTGGAGATAACCAATACATTGTACCCAGTGGGAAGTCGACACTTAGTAACTGGTCCACAGTGTTTTCATTGTTAGCGCGTGACCTTGATCCAGGCAGCCTCTCTGAACTTGCTCCTTCTCTTGAAAAGCTAGAAGTGGTAATAATTACCTGTCCGATGGTTATGAGAATTATATATGTGAAGATTACAAAGTGTATATGCAAAGTGTCTGGCTCGGTGTCTCAAAGGTAGTAAGCATTCAATATTAGGTTTCTTTCTTCCTCCTCTGAGACCTACCTCCACTGCCATCCAGGATAATGATTTAGTGGCTCCATCATAACCACACTGGTCCCACGTTCAGCTAAAAACCAATCTGTTCCTGGAGGTGGCTCTTTGAGCTGCCTGCCAGTTTTTAGAATCCCCTACCTGATGGGCTTTCTGCCTACACCCATAAAAGGAAAAGCTCCCAGTGCACCAACGAGACTGCCTGGAAAGAAACAGACAATTGCAGGACTCACCAGTCAACACTAGAGGGCGCAATAAGCTCAGGAAAGCAGTGAGAGCCACACCCAAAAATCTAGGAATTTGCCTGATTCCCCGGCCGCTCGGGTTCAAGCAAGAAGATTAAGAGTTGCTCAGAAAGGCCTTCGTGGGGGACGGGGGGGCACAAAAGATGCGAGGGAAATGGAGTGAGCAGGGATGAAACACCTTCCCTTCAGCTTTGGCCTGGCCCCAGACTAGAGAGCTTCTGGCCTCTGGTCTTTGAGAGTGGGTAGGACACAGCACACTTCGCAGTTCCTCCAGCTATTTCATCTGGCTCACCCAGCATCGCCCAGTGTGCCCTGGGTCACAGCTAAAAGACTACTCCAGAATATAAGAATCCAGTGTGTTTAGTTGTTAGAGCAGAGACCCACAGGGAGAAAGAGCTTCAGAAAGGTCTCCGGGTGGTTTACAAAATCCCATGTGGAGGGGTTGGGGATTTGGCTCAGTGGTAGAGCGCTTGCCTAGGAAGCGCAAGGTCCTGGGTTCGATTCCCCAGCCCCGGGAAAAAAAAAAAAAAAAATCCCATGTGGAAATTGATGAACTTCTTTAATGTATGCATCTTACTGATTCACAGCCTGGAGTTTGAGACAGAGGCGGTCGTTTTAGAAGTGAGGACACTGAGGGACCCACGCTTTGGGCAGTTGTCCTTTAACTTCTAGTATTATTATTATTATTATTATTATTATTATTATTATTATTATTATTATTGCATTAGTGTTTTGCCTGCATGTACATGTATGATGGTGACAGATCCCCTGGAACTGGAGCTACAGAGAGTCACTGTGCTTCATCATCACTCGCTGTTTGCTCTGCTCTTGTTTCTCTTGTTTTGTTTTTATGTGGTGCTTGGTATCTAACCAAGGGCCTTGTCCCCCCCCTCCCCCATTTTAAAATTAAATCAAACTCACACAACTGCAAGAGAGCTACTCAGCCCCAAGCATTCCATACATCGTTTTAAATTTTTTATTTTATTTTACTTTTTATGTCTATGAATAGTTTACCTTCGTGTATGTCTGTGCATTGCATGCATGTCTGGTGTCTTGGGAGGCCAGAAGATGGTGGAACTGAAACTTTGAAACTGATGCTGTGAGTTAAAACGTGGGTGCTAGGATTGGGATCCTAGTCCTTTGGAGAAGTCGGTGTTCTCAGCTACTGAGCCGTCTCTCCAAATCCCATAAATCAAAAGAATTTTCATTATGTTTATTCATGTATTTATGTGTGTGCATGTATTGCAGTGACTTGAGCATAGAAGTTTAAAAATGGGATGGAGAGATGGGTCAGTGGTTAAGAGCTGGCTGCTCTTCCAGAGGACCCAGGTACCCCAGGTTCAAATCCCAGCACCACAGGACAGCTCACAATTGTGTAACTCCGGTTCCAGGGGATCTGGCACCCTCGCATATATGTAGATGTGGGCTCCAATGCACATAAAAGTTGTAAAAAAAAAAAAGGGGCTGGAGAGATGGCTCAGTGGTTAAGGGCACCGACTGCTCTTCCAGAGGTCCTGAGTTCAAATCCCAGCAACCACATGGTGGCTCACAACCATCTGTAATGAGATTTAATGCCCTCTTCTGGTGTGTTTGAAGACAGCTACAGTGTACTTATATATAATGAATAAATAAAGCTTTAAAAAGAAGTTGTAAAAAGAAGTTAAAGGACAGTGTGTAGACATTCATTCTGCCTTTCTCCCACATGGGTTCCAAGAACAGAGCTGAAGTCATAAGGCGGCAGGTGCCTTAAACCAGCCATCTTGCTGGCCCACAAACCAAAAAGATATTGCTGCACTCTCTATTGTCCCAGCCCACTGAGCATGGTGGAGGGGAGAGACAACATAGCAATTATGAGGGTGTACTCTGTACTTATCCAGTCTAACCTCCTTTACTCTACCATCGCCTCCCAAACACTTAGAACGTCTACCTTCACAGCTCTCCCATTTCAGAAAACCTTGACCCAGTTCCTCAATTGTGGATCTCTTTGTGCTCAATTTCCAAATCTGGAAAAATGGGAATAATAATATAATATTCTTCCTAGGGCACAGATGCTTTATGTAAATTAACTCTACAGTACTGGGATATAATTTAATATTTAGTTGGCATAATATATATTATAAGCCATTATATCATACATAAATATATGTCAGAAGACATACTCTCACGCGCGCATGCACACACACACACACACACACACACACACACACAGTGGCTTTACAATCACAGCCTGCAATGATATTCAGGAATCTTTCTATTTCTTTTGTGCCATTTACCACAGTGGAGTTAGAATTAAGTGGAGAAATTGTCGACTAGATTTGTACTAAGCTGATCCTCTTAAGAATTACTGTCTACCCAGACCCTCCGAATGTGGACTAGTTTGGAAATAGGGTCTTTGTGAATGTCATGAGTTAAGATGAAGATAAGTCAAGCACAGGGCCCACGCTTATTAATCCAGCTACTTGTGATTTCCAGGCCAGCATGTCTACAGAGACTCCAACAGTCACAGGACTCTCTAAATCCCGTATATCTAGTGTCTTTATGAAAGAGGACATATAGAAACACCGGGACAAAAGGGAAGGCAGCTAGGTTGTGATAGAGGCAGACAGAAGTTGGGGTGATGACTGGAGCCACAAATCAGGAGTCGCTCATGGAATGGGTGTCTCACAGCCCCCTGAGGAACACAACCTGTCAACAGCTTTCAGACCTCTGGCCTCCAGACAGAGAGAACATGTTGTGTTGTTCTAAGCCGCCCACTTGGCAGTGATTCGTTAACAACAGTTTATGACAGAGCAGTGATCAGCCCCGGATTTTCTTCATTTCCAGTCTAACCTCTTTTACTCTCTCATTGCCTTCCAAGCCAGCAACAAACACTTAGGACATCTACCTACGACATTTGCCAATTGAAGCGGGGGAAAAAAAACTCAACCCAAGCTGTAATCTTCTAGTACTTAAATGACATAAAGTTATTGCCGGACACATGAGAACCATTTAGTAAATATTAATGAACAAGTTGATAATACCAAATACCAAAACACAGCGGACTGTGTTTGCCTATTCAAGACATCATGAGCCTATTTCCACGCTCTATGTGCCAAGGACCCTAAACTTACAAGTTTTCTACATTAAATCACACAGTTCCAGAACCCACTGCCACTATTGAAGGCTGAAGGTTATGAAAGGCTCGGAAGCCCTGCCTGTTCACACTACCTCACGGGTGATAAGTTGAAAGCCATCTTAACATTCTCTGAGTCTTACAAGGCAAGGATGATCTCATCCTGTTGAGCCTTTCTACACTTGCTCAGGAACTGGCTTAAAGGAACCGGGAGAGTTGGGAACTGCTCAGTGCTGTAAAGGATGTGGGTCACATGGTACTGTTTCCATTAGGTCAGCTTTGGAGTAGAATGGGTGGTGGTAGATTAATAGCTACAAAGGGAGGGAGAGGAAGGCTGGGCGAGCTGATTCATTGGAGCAAACCTTGGAGTGAGTCAGAATCCAGCAGAAAAATAGCCTGTTGTCCCACATCTGCCTCATTGTCTGGCAATGAGACACTTCCTCCCTGCATGCCCACAGGCAAAGCAAAGGAAGGAGGAAATGGATTCTTTTCAACCCCCCGCGGTACTATCCCTGTACCTAATCCTGTGTCTTTCAATCGTTTTGGACATTGTGTTCTATTCTGAGAGGTCTCCTGTAGCCCGTGGTGGTCTGCAACACTGTGTAGCCAAGAAGGATCTTGAATTCCTGGCTCTCCTCTGCCTCCACCTCCCAGATGATGGGATTTACAGGTGTGCACACCCTATCCAACCAGACTGTCTTTCTGAATACAGAGCGCGATATCTTTGCAAAATTCTTCTTGCTCTAGGTCACTGTTCCCAAAGCACCTGGGCTGTACTGGAGCATCTCCGCATGCTGTCTTCAAGCCAGCAATGGCTAGGGGAGGGTACAGAGTTATTGGCTTCGCTCTGCTGCTGCGTTAATCACTATCTTTCCTCTGAACAGGTCCCCCGTGGGAACGGGTGGCCGGCTAGCAGACTATGGCACAGATTGGAGTTAGTCTTGTAATCTTTCTTTTCCAGTTATTAACTCTATAACCTTCTGCTGGATCTCTTGGTTTCTTTGAATATCTCCTCGTCATAATCACTCATGGTGATGTCCACTATACAGGGTATGACAGCACTGACACGGATATCATATGGATGAACATAACACTGTGTTGACAGGAAATACTGTTTTACTTCCTCTAAACCATGATTACTCAGGCTGGGCATCTCTCTACCCAGACTGTAAACTGCACCTGTCTCGAGGACTGTGTTTGCCTAGGGCAGTGGTTCTCAACCTTCCTAGTGCTGCTGTCCTTTAATATAGTTTCTCACGTTGTGGTGCCCACTCAACCATAATTTCGCTGCTACTCACAGCTGTAATTTTGCTGTTATAAATTGTAATGTAGGTATTTTGTTTACAGATAAAGGTTATCCGAGGGGTCGTAACCCACAGGTTGAGAACCACAGGCAGAGGGAGTATTAAATTCCTAATATTCTCCTGCTGATAATTGTGAGGATTAGGAATAATGTATTCAGAGTAGTATGTTACTTGTGCACTTAAATACTTGTTTTCTTTTTCTTATATGTACTTGTTACAAATTCTTTTTTTTTTTAAAGATTTATTTATTTGTTTTATGTATATGGGTACACTGTAGCTGTCTTCAGACACACCAGAAGAGGGCATTAGACCCCATATTACAGATGGTTGCGGGCCACCATGTGGTTGCTGGGAATTGAACTCAGGACCTCTGGAAGAGCAGACAGGGTTCTTAACCACTGAGCCATCTCTCCGGCCCTACAAATTCTTTAAAACAATGTGGTCAATCACTTGTGAGCTGAAGTACAGGCTACGGTAGAGTGCGTTCTCTTCCCTCCAGGTTATCCGGTCTTGTTTTTATCACTAAGATCTGCATTCCTGTGTTCACAAGGACAGGCATTCCCCCTCATCCAACTGTTTTGTTTTGGCTTCGTTAAAAACGCATTCCCCACGGTATGACGGGGCCCAAACATATAAAAGAGGGCCCCACATACATGAAAGGCAAGCACAGTGTGGGAAAACTGCGCGTACGTTTGCAATTATTTGGCTTCGCCCTGAAAGGCAGGTCGGCAGGGGTTATGCCCTCCTCTACCGGGTGCTGTCCTGTTTGTTCAACCCCAGAGTCTCCCTTTGTGTACCTAGTGTGATGTGTTAAAGAAGATGGTCGTGTGCCCTTGCTTTCCAGCACCACACCCAAAAGTCAGTGCAGAGAGAGAGAGAGAGAGAGAGAGAGAGAGAGAGAGAGAGAGAGAGAGAGAGAAGCAAAGAAGACACGTTACTAGGTTTTCAACAACTAATTCTAAAACAAACGCTAAAACTCACTTCTTTTATTCACATTTTGGATAAACCCCCAATTAAGCCACCACAAGGTGTTCTCAGGATCCTGAAAAGTTGAAGAGCCCAGGCGGAGAGCAGAGCGAACTCAGACTCCAGCCGACCAGAGGTGGTACTTCCTCCCGGAAGTGACGCCAGTTCAATCCCAGCCTGGCTCTCCCAAACAAAAGGGATCTTGCAGCCCCAGGAGGAGCCGGGATGACTTTGGAGAAGCCCAGCCTTCAGGCGGCGAGGATTGGCTGCAGAGCCGCAAGGGCAAGACTATGATTGGCTATGGTATCTGCCGGTCACTGCCGCCGGCGGATGAGGGGGCGGGTCCTGGGAGGCTGGGGATGGGGAGCGGGCGGCGGAGGCGGCGGCGGGGAAGGATCCCGGAGCGCCGAGGCCAGGTACGGAGCGCGGGGTCCGGGCTCTGCGGTGCTGGGTGGCCGGGTCTCCGAGAGAGCCTCCTGGCCCGGAGCGTGTATGGCTTTCAGCAGCAGTCCCTGTCGGGGTAGGGATGGTCCCTTAGGGGGCGGGGCCGCCGCCTCCAGATCCCGGGATTCCCCGAGGAGGCGTCGCGGCATCCTCCAGGGTCCTCGCGACTGTTCATTGTCTCTCGCCAGCCTCCGCCCCTTAGCAGGGGTCTCCCCCTGACCTGTCTCACTCCATGTCGCCTTTTGCCCAGCCCTAGCCTCGGAGAGGGACTGGTGGGTGCAGTTTCTAAGCTGCAGCCCCCACCCCTATATTGGACCCCCGCAAGTCCAGGCATCCCTTCCCACACCTGCCCCTGCTGGCAAGCCTGGGTCCAGAACTAGGGTGCTGTATACGATCTAAAAAGAAAAAAACAACAACAAAAAAAAAAAAGCGTTGTTCTTATGAGGGATGGGCGAGGGGGAGGGAAAAAAAGACGAGACCCAGACAGACACCTCCAACAGCCAAAGCGGCCTTCTCCCCTCTTTAGCTTTTCCCATCCCCCAGCCTCTGATTGCTCCTACGGTCCCCCCAGATCCTGTGTTGTCTTGTTGAGTGTTGAGAGTTCCCCGGCTTAAATCATGTATTACCTTCTTCCCTTCGCCCTTTGTACCTTCCTCGCCCTTTATTTTTCTTGTGGGAGAAGCCAGCTTTTGGGGGATTTTTAGGTTTGAGTTGCCTTTCAGTTTTGCTTTCTACCCGGTTTCTTCCCTGAGAACTTAATAGGAAAGCATCCGCATATTTCATAGCAAGGTGGGTGTGTTAGCTTTCAGCAGAGTTAGCCTTGTGTGGGTAGGAATGCAGTGTGTATTGTTTGACAGTCAGTTATTAATACCATATTTTCAAATGAAACGGTGTGGAGGAGTCAGTAAATGCCTTTGCAGTAGGAATCCCCATCTCTCAGTTTGTAGTGGGCTGGTCCGTTGCTCCGGGAGACTGCAGTTAACCTTGAAGGTGTACGGCAGGTTGAAACAAAAGACAGGAAGTATTTGAACAAAATTCAGGTTCAGTTGGCTAGGTTTATAATTAATCTGGTCCTGTGGCCTCTGAGTACTGTCTCACCCCTGTTTTATAATGGGATTTTATCCTCAAAGAAAACGTATCTACATGTGATATGATATGTCTAGTGTGCCCGCATCATCAACCAAAATTTAAAGCATTAAAATAAAAGGTAGTTTTCAATTTCAGAAACAAGAGCCTTGTGAATTCTGTTTTCATGTCTCTGTAGACCCTGTAAGGATCCACTAAAGTCTTCAGCATTTTAGCAGTTGAAAGGTACAAATGACTGTCCTGATGTTAATGTCATCGAATCTCTAACCACTAGCTGTGGCTAGCAGTACCACCTATTAATTTTTCTATATTTTTGGCATTTTAAATTTTGATCTTGAGTTCACTTTACTGTTGGTTATTTATAGCCGACAGATGTGAGGTGCAGAGTTGCAGTCACAGAGGGCGATTGTAGTGGCTGTTGTCTGTAGCCTTCCTGAGTAGACTTCCTGAAGGTAATTAGTTTTGAATAGTCAGGTTCCAGAGCCACTCTAGGGCTCTGTGATTGTTTCCAGACACCTAGAGAAAGGAAGCACAAAGAAGAAACTGTATACAGGGTCTCTCCTGCAAACACAAAGTTTATTGCCATAGGAAGGAGAGATCCATTATCCCAGAAATAGCATCAGGGGTTTAAAAAAAAAACTAGAAGTAAAATAGAAAACCCCCAAAAGATGTATCTTATTACATGAGTGGAGAACAGGAAATAAATCCAGGTAGGAGACGTCGGGAAACCTAAGGAGTAGTGATTTCCAGGACCCTGACAAACAGAGGAAAAGCAGAATAAAGCCACTGATGTTTTGGCACAATAAACAAGAGCTGCTTAATATACCTTTGATCTGGAGGGCTGGTTTTGTTTTGTTTCATCAAGAGTGCTACTGTGTCTCCTTATGCTTCTGAAAACTGTGTAGCCCAGGGTGGCTTCCCCTCCTGTTGGGATTACAGCGTGTACTATGATGTTCAACTCTGATAGAATTCTTTCCGATAACCTTTTCACTGTCATTTTTGGTCATGTTAGATGAAAAAAGCATTGTGTGCAGACAGTTTGTGTGTGTAGGTTTAGTGCATTTCATTAAATTATTCTTTGACTGCATAAAGTTCTTGTAGCTTCCACGGTGCCTAATAGGAACACTGAATTTAGTTTAAAGCTCTCACATAAGAGTCAAACTAGACAGATAACAAACTGATAAAGTATGGCACATCTTGTTAAACCATCTTCTTGTCTTTGTGTAATTTGATTTTTCCTTATCTGACATGATAGGAAATTGCAATATCTGAAGTGGCTAAAATATTGACTTTCCTATGAGAAAATATCTCTGGTTAGGTACTATATATATGTTTACTGTCATGAATTCTGAGCCAGACTTACAAACATGATCAATTGTAGTTATTTTAAAGATATATATGTATAAGAATCTGACCTAGTGGAGGTGGGGTGAGTTCTGGAGAACACTCTAGGAACTGTTGGTTAATTTTTATTGTAGTTTCTGAGTATTTGATTTGACCCTAGTGTGCTGGCTAGTTTTATGTCAACTTCACACACGCTAGAGGCATCTGGGAAGAGGGAAACTTCAGTTGAGAAAATGTCCCTATCTGATTGGCCTGTGGGCAAGCCAGTAGGGCATGTTCTTGATTAGTGGTGGTTGTTGAGAGTGCCCAGCCCACTCTGGGCGGTGCTCCCCTTAGGCTTGAGTCTGAGTGCTATAAGAAAGCTGGCTGAGCAAGCCAGTAAGTGGTGTTCCTGATCCTCCATGGCTTCTGCCTCATTTTCTCAGTCCAGGTTCCTACCTTGAGTTCCTGCCTCAGTGCTGGAGTGTGACCTAAGAGTTGTAAGATGAAATAAACCCTTTCTTTCCTCCCTAAGTTGCTTTGGATTGTGGTATTTTATTATATCAGTAGAAACCCTAACTAAGACAACTGGTCTCCTTTAAGGTTTTTGGGAGGCTTTGTTTTGTGCTTCCCTCTTAACCTTGTGCTGGGTGGGGCTTGAACTTCAAACCTTCCACCTGAGCCATACCCTCCAACCCCCATTTCTGTGCTTTGGTTTACCCTAGTGGTATTAACAGTGCACAGGACATCACGGGTCCCTAACAGTAATCATTCAGACTCTCGTGGGGAGTGCCATATCCTTGGTTTGTTACAGATCTGTTCAGAATCTGATCAGAATCACATGGATGAGGCTACCAGTTAGTTTTCTTACAAGAGTTCAGCTCTCGGTTGTTCTTTGGTGTTTCTTAGAGGCTGCCATTGCACTGTTTAGTGCTGTGAGGTGAAGAGAGGCTATTTCTAGTTCAAAGCCCCTCAGTTGTGAGCTAGAAACAGAAGACTTTTCTAGTTTTAAACATTGTTTGAACCTACTGTGTGCACATTTGTATAGTCTACTAAGCAAGGTGCGTCCTAGGAAACAGTCATCAACAGCCATTGACGTTGTTATTAGCACTTGGCGTGTGGGTTATGGAAGTTCATGTGCACACCCCTTTCTGCTCTCTGGAGGTGAGGCAAGAGACTCTCCTTCCAGACCACCCTCGTCCAAATGAAAGAGAGAAAGAAGAAAAAAGTCTACTTTAGCAAAAGTGAAGTAGTGTTTGTTGGTTGGTTTTGTTTTAGATTTGTCTGTAAATAGCTATGGTTTAGGCTGGAGAGACACTCAGTGTTGCTCTTACAGAGGACCCAGCTTCAGTCTTAGGACCCACATGGAGGCTCGTAGCCATCCTTAACTGCAGTTCCAGAGGTTCCAACCTTCTGACTTCTACTAGCACTTAGGTACACTGTAGGCAAACCACTCATATACATAATAAAATAAGACAAATCTGAATAGCTGAGGTCCCTAAATGGAGGGAAACAGTTGCATAGGTCATCATATAGCACATCTGAGTCAATGATTTTTTTTTTGATAACATGTAGTTGTGCATTCAGATCTCATTTGCGCGTGTGTGTGTGTGTGTGTGTGTGTGTGTGTGTGTGTAAAAAGGCAAGAGATTCAAATTACCAGTTGTTCCACTCCAAATGCTGCCATCCTGCAACTTAAGAATGGTTTTGTGTGTTCTGTGCTTGCTATATTATCTTCTATAAGACTTAAGACATTTTTGACGATAATTTTGATTTAAAGCATTTTTTCTTACTTTTGAAGACTACCTTCCCTACTAGTGTAAAAGAAAGGAATAAGTTGAAAACCAATCAAGAATGGACGGGGAAGAAATAAGGATGGGGAATTGAGAATGGATGTGGAGGGCGGCAAGGGTTTGGGGACTGAAGACAAGGACTTCATGTCGTAGCTTTGGAGTAAAGAAGGCAAAGTCTATCCAAACTCAGTGTATCAAGTGCATCGATGCATTCCATCTCAACATGTCTTTGCTGCTAAAAGGATCCCGACTTTACAGCCACAAAGAAGACAACCCCTAAGTGTTCATACATTTAATAGGAACGAGAAAGGAAAATTAGTGAACACAAAAACTTAGACTCCTGACTCAGAGCCTAGTGAGCATTTAGATGCGTGGGACCATGTGTGGAGTCCAGGAGACCGGGTAGGGGTGCCGAGGATATATTGCTCTAACAAGGCACAAGGGACTAGGGAGTTGGCTCTGTTAGTCGGTGCTGATTGCATAAGTGTGAAGACCAGAGTTTTGCTCTGCAGCACCCTCACAAACAGCCAGTGCAGCTGCAAGCCTGTGGGCTCAGCACTAGGGAACCAGAGACCAGAGGATCCCTGGGGCATGTGACCAGCTAGCCTTGCCAGCCAGGAAGTTCCAGATTCCATGACAGACTGTCTCAAATATGAGGCGAAGGGTGATTTAGGAGATACCTGCTGCTGGCCTTTGGCCTCCACATGCACACACGTTTGCACACATCCAAACATGTCTCTCATACACACAGAGACAGACACATCAGAAAAGGAAAAAGGTGATAGGGATTACAGACACTAAGAAAAGGAGGACATAGAAAATTATGGGGAAGTGGGAGGAGAGTGCAGGCTGTGAGGGACGATGTGCCTTTATTTATTTATTTATTTGTTTGTTTGTTTATTTATTTATTTTACACTGTAGCTGTCTTCAGACACACCAGAATAGGTCATCTGATCACAGATGGCTGTGAGACACCATGTGGTTGCTGGGATTTGAACTCAGGACCTTTGGAAGAGCAATCAGTGCTCTTAACCACTGAGCTCCAGCCTCTGATGTGCCTTTTTCTTTCCTTTTTTTTTTCTTTCTTTTCTTTTTTTTTTTTTTTTTTTTTTTTTTTTTTTTTTTTTTTTTAAACTGAGCCTGGGTCTCACTAAATAATTGCCCAAGCTTGAACTCACTCTGTAGTCCAGACAACCCTTGAAATTGAGATCCTCCTGCCTCAGACTCCCAGGTAGCTGGGATCATGGGTCTGTGCTACCAGGCCAGGCTGTAGTCTGTTTTAAGTGGTCTAGTGTTAAAGGGTACAACTCCAGGCCTGTACATCAGCCTTACCCCATGTCTGTAGATGGGAGACACCAAAGTAGTTGTTTCTAAGATCCCACGTCCTGAGCCCTTGGCTCTCAGCATGCTTGCTAGCTGACTCCCACAGGTTCCTCTTGGGGGTACTTAGTTCTTACTCAGCCTGTCTCATCTCGAAGTCATCATTTCCCACTAAAGCCAGTTCCTGTTCTAACATCCCTGTTTCTATTGACCACATTGTCATTTGTCACTGAGTCTCCAAACCTCTGCTGAGTTTGGATTATTTCCCCTATTTACCCCCTAAATGGAATCAGTCTCCAAGTTACTGTAAGTAAATTCCTCCCACTTCCTCCTCCTCTTTCTGCCAGACAGAATAGCTGTTCACAGAATTCTGAATCTTGTGAAGCAGCTAAGTAGATGTGTAAATGGATAAATTGATAGACTAGAGTGGGATAGCGGCTCCTGAGTTCGGAGCTGTGTTCATTTCTGTTGCATGTCTGATGTCAGCATTAGCTGTGTATTTTTAGTAACCCTATTGCAAGTTAAAAGTTGTAACTTGATGAAAAGCTGTAAAAAATTTTCATTAGAAGCGGAGACATACTTTTGCCTTTCATTTTTGTTGCAAAAGGCACAAAGGGCTGATCCAGGCAGAAGAGTATCCTTATCCATAAAGCGGCTTTTTAGGGAACCGGAGATGCCATCTTGCCCTTGGATCAGGTCAACCCGCTGGGTTGGGATCAAGAGGGAATAATTTGTTTGACTTGTAAGTCAGACATATGAGTGTAGACAGCGATGCTCCATGGGAAAGGAGCATGAACAACAAATGATGGAAATCCGCCTTGGGTGGACTCAGATGGATGCTCCTCGGGGATGCAATGTCACGCAGTGTATAGTGGTGATCTACAGCTCAGGCGTCAGTGTCCCAGGAGACTGGTTCCCCTGAGGGACCTGGAGCAGAGGACATTTCTGTTTGTTGGAAGTATGCAGGTGACAACAAACTGTTAAAGCTATACTTAAGTTAGAGCAGTGTTTCTCAGCCTGTGGGCTTAACCCTTTGGGGGTCAAACTACCCTTTCACAGGGGCTGCCTAAGACCATTGAAAAACAGATATTTATATTACAATTCATAACTACCAAAATTATAGTTATGAAGTAGCAACGAAATCATTTTATGGCTGGGGGTCACCACGACATGAAGAATTATGTTTAAGGGTCACAGTATTAGGAACGTTGAGAACCACTGCCTTAGGCTTGTGTGCAGGTTTTTGCAGATCAGGACAAAGGCTGTAGCATAGTTTAGACCCAGATCGTCCTGGCTCTTCGGTTAGTCCTCTAGACTGGGATTTCATCTTTGCAGTCCCTATGGAGCCAGTGCCTTCATCCAGCGTAGCAGTCGAAGGGTTTTTCCATTCAGGCAGCCTCAAGAATTGTGACCCATGAAGCATTTTACTGGAAATAAAACCAGCCTACACATCCATTGTTCCCTTGCTCTGGTTTTGTTTCAGAAAAGCAGAGTTTTCTGGGACTCAGTGGGTAAGATTAAAAGATAGACAGCTATGTTAGGCTTCAATCTGATTTCATTTAAACTAACTATCAGGTACCAAATTAGCTCAAACTTCTGATAATCTGGTGTTTAAAGATATACGTCATCTCCTAACATTTCAATGAAAAATGTTTTTAAAAACTATTACTAATTTTCATTCATACCCATTCCAGAAGCTAAAACTATGTGGTTCTTCTGGTGTGGTCTTATGTTGGTAATAGTGAAAGGGTGTAGTCAGATACTCAGGTAGACAGACAGGGTTGTCTTTCTGAAGCTAAGTCTTACTGGGTAGTCCTGGCTTGCCTTGAACCTGTGGTAATCTTCTGCCTCAGGCTCCTGAGTGCTGGGATTACAGATATACCCCACTGTGCCTGGTTAACAGAGCTGTTTCTTCAGTAGTTCTGCCTGGAATTCTTATACAGAGGAAGAAATACTTGCTTGTTTATGGGCATAAGGCTGCTTCCAGTGCTCTTCAGTACACATGTAAATCTTGCTGACAACATATGAGAGAGAATGAGAGGGAGATGAATAGATACATACACAGAAGACCCCAAGGACCCCACCAAACCAGAGCTTGATCACAGTATCTGAAACAGCAAGTTAGACTAGATTTTAGAAATGAGAGGTGGAGCCAGCAGAATGGCTCAGTGGTTAGGGACATTTCCTGCCAAGTCTGATGGCCTGTATTCAGTCCTGGGTACCACATGATAAAAGGAGAGAACCAGCTCTGGCAAGTCGTCTTCTGAACTCTATACAAAAACTATGGCATGTGCACACATGCACACACACAAAGAAATGGGTGGGTGGGTGGATAGAAGGAAGGAATACAAATTTTAAGTGGTCGGTGCTTGACCTGGTTCTCGATAACTGTGCTCATGTAATCCTCATATGTAAAAGAAGCCAAACTAGATTATTTCTGAGGTCGTTCCATCGCCTAAGGCTGGTAAAGTGAGGTCCATGAGCAGTAATTTCCAAGGAAGCCTCTGGAGTCAAATTTTCTAGGTTCAAATTCAGTTTCTTCCACATACTAGCTACAGGACTGTTTAAGCAAGTCGTTCAGCCACTGTGCCTCTGCTTTGCCGTTATGATTGTGATACCGTATGTCAAGCACTTAGAAATGCCTGGCATATATCCCTGTTTAGCTCAATAAATGCTTATCTTTTTTTCCTTCTTGTTTGAAGTCTTAGAAAGTTATGCTGTAGAGGGCTGATGTGCTGGTGATGAATGTTTTGTTTTCACAATAAGCTTTTTTACTGTGAGCCTTCAGAGTCTGGGGTCCTTGAATCTGCCTTGCACTCAGTACCCCAGGGCTTCAGTGCTGACCTTGAAGAAGTATCTGCAGAGCTGGACCCTAGAGGTGCCCTCAGGGCTAGGTAAATAGATGTATTGGTCGTCAGCACCATTGTTATTCTCCCTTTGTGCATGAGTCAGATGTCTTTCAGGATAATTCACAGGGTCCTGAAATGCCCAATCTCTAAACTGTTTTTTCAAACCATTCTTTTTATTGTAATGCTGTTTACCGCATGGCTAGGGAAAAAGGTACAGCCATGGGAGGAAGGGTGCGATAACCGTACGTCCTCCCATGCTAGGGGAAGCTCAGATCTAGTTCTTCAGGTGTACTCTAAGAGGAGAAAGTGGGACTGGAGAGATGACTTAGCATTTAGGAGCCCCTCATGGCAGCACACAATCTGATGCCCTCTTCTGGTGTGCAGACACACATGCAGACAAAGCACCTGTGTACATAAAATATATAAATAACACCCCTCCCCCAATAAGAATAGAAAGCAGGGTCCAGTGACACAGTTGTAGCCCCAGCACTTGGGAGCAGAGCAGGAAGGTTGTAAGTTTGAAGTCAGCCTACTTTACATAGCAAGCTCCAGGTCAACCAGGACACAGGAAACAAACAGAAGTAAGTAGCCACCACAGTTTAAATGGGTGGTTTAAATAAAAAGATTATTTTTTCACATATTGTTATCTTTGGCTCAAAGCTTAGAGCATTGTTCTGATCAGATTCTCACCTTGTACTTTCCCTGACTGGTCTGTATTCTTATTTTCTCTCATAAGAACACCAGTCTTATTACCAAGTTTTTATTAAGCTTTTTTACATGTATTTTGATCATATTGTTTCCCTTTCCTACCTTCCACCATCTAACTTCTTGTTCATTCTCTCTTCTCTCCAAAAAAATAAGAATCACCTTGAAAAACAAAACAAAAATAAACTCAATAAGAAAAAAACAAAAACAACATGGAGTCCATTTTATATTGGCCAACTTCTCTTGGGCACTGGGCCTACCCTGTGATCTAACCACTGGGTTAGAGAAACCCGATTTAACTTGTCCCACCTGATATCCATTGCTAATAGGTGAGAAGGTTAGGAGTGAGTCCTTGTGAAGGAGTCTGACCTCTCAGTCCTGTGTCCACCCCCCTTTCTCCATGCTGAACTCTTGTCCTGTTGAACCGATGCAGGTTTTGAGGGCGCTCTCATAGTCCAATAGATCTTGAACTCATCAGTGCTGGATCCGGATGACCCTGTTTCCTTGGAGTCACTCACTCGCCACCTCTGGCCTTCCTACTTCCTCTCTCACACTAGATCCTCGAGCCTTGAGGGGAGAGGTTTGATAGACATCTCATTTATGACTGAGTACTCCCAAGTCTCTCACTCTGCACGTTGTGTGATGATCTCATTTTAACTTAATTGCCTCTGAAAAGTGGGGCCTGGGAGTTAGTTCAGGGGTAGAGCACTTGCCTAACAAGTTCAAGGCCCTGGGTTCAGTCACCAAAACTGCCAGGAAAGAAGATGGGTTAGGGCTCTGCATGTGTCCTCAGAGTCAGTCACATTCTGAAATTCTAGGAATTAAGATTCTACATGAACTTGGGTAAGGGCTCAGCCATTAACATATATGATAGAAATGTAAATAGTTTTGTAGTATCTTCAGCTGGGAAAAGCTTGATTTAAAGTATTGCTAATTAAATTTATATTACTTAATATTATAAAATTCCATAAAATGAAATTGTGTTTTGTACCTTGACTTTAGGATTTTTTTTTTTCCGGAGCTGAGGACCTTGCGCTTGCTAGGCAAGCACTCTACCACTGAGCTAAATCCTCAACCCTGACTTTAGGATTTTTTAAGAAATTAGTAGTAAAACGGGATTTCCCCCGAGTATTACCGTGCTGTGCAGCTGGCCTCTCCTGAACCCCCTTTGCCTTAGTCTCCCACCAGCACACTTGGCTAAAAACTACATTTTAAAATCAGAAAATCATTTTGTTACAGCATGTTGGCATGGTTTTCTTCCCTGGCCTGATCCATGAGACCATTTGGAGCAACACTGTCGCTGTCTTACCACAGACAGACAAGCAGCCCTGCTGAGCCCAGAAGTACCAGGGGATGGAGGGTGTTTAACTTTTTGAGATAGTCTAGTACTTTCCACCTCCTAAGGAGTCCCGGATTCATTTGCAACAGTGTGTCTGTCTCCATATTTAGACTTAGTGACTTTAAGCACAGTGGTCCCTGTTTATTTTCTTAATATCTCACGTATACTGGTTTTCTTTCATTTGACTTGGTCTGGTTTTGTTTTTGTTGTTGTTGTTTCTTAGTAAAGGCCTCATATAACCCAGACAGCCCTTGAATCCACTAGGTATTTATGTCCAGGCTGGCTTTGAACTTCTAATCCTCCTGCCTCCCACCTCAAGTGTTAGGATAATCGATGTGTACCAACATGCCCGGGTGTATACTGGGCCTTTAAGATCATGTCAACAGATGGCAAAATACCTATTTTGTGTACTATCTCTGAGTTTTAAGTTACTGACCCATATTGGTTTTATCCAGATTTATGTCAGGCTACATGTTTGGAGCAAATTCAGTTTATTTTTCTGGTCATATTTAATTACTGATTCTAAGACCTCACTGAATGGCCTGTGAGACAGTTTTAGCCCAAGTATGAGCTACTTAAGTTCAGTATCTGAGTGTGTAATAAAATGATCTCATAGTCAAATGACTGAATTTTTAAAATTGAGTTGACTTTTTAAATGGGATTTTTGTTTTTGTTTTTGAGGCTACCCTGTTAGGAACTAACACTCATCTAAACTGTTGAGTTTTGTTTTTTTTTCTCCATGTTCCTTATTACTGACTACTTCACTTGCACCTAGATACTCACACCCAGATACTAGACTCAAACACTTTACCTGCTCTCCGCCCTGCCCCGCCCTGCCCCACCCCACCCTGTAGAAACTGTTTGGGGTGTTTTCTTTTCTGCCACCTTGTCTCTGGTAAAAACACAGCCGTGCCTGCTGTCCTGCAGGATTAGTTCAGTTCCAGGGCACAGGCTTTGTTGAGAAACAAGAAGCACAATGAGGACCAGAGTGCAAGGAGCTTGGGTGTTAATTCAGAGACGGGAAGGCTGAGAACAAGTGAGTGGGCACAGCCACACATTTTCCAGGCTGAATCAGCCAGGTAGTTAGGGAGGTGCTGAGGCCGTGTGCTCGAGGGGAGGGGTGTGGCCTATGTGTATGTCCCTGCTTCATACCCGAACCTCTCCGATTGTTGCCACGCTTAGGCCAGGCATGGTAGATTACACCTGTAAGATCAGTACTTGAGGGATTGAAGCAGAGGGATAAATTAAAGGCCAGCCTGGACTACATAGCAAAATCTTTCTCAAAAAGAAAATAAAAAGAGGGCCTCTTGCACTCAGAAGGCAGAGGCAGGTGGATTTCTGAGTTCAAGACTATTCCAGGCCAGCCAAGACTGCATAGTAAAAGTGCCTCAAAAGATAGACAAAACGGGTGAAGGGGACAGGGAGACTCAGTCTCCTGCTGTCAGCTGGAGAGGTGGGGGAGGAGGCTGTGACTGACTAAATGGTGTGCTCGCTTGTCTGGAGTCACAGACCATGATGTGAAAAACTCCTCATGCTTAGCCTTTACATGGCCTCGGTGTTTCAGGGCCTTGGAATACATGTGGTATTTTTGTTGTATGTGTTTATATGTATTTTTATTAAGAAAACTGATCAGGCGATAATAATGTGTACTTCAATCCCAGCACTTGGGAGGGAGAGGCAGCCAGATCTCTGTGAGTTCAATGCCAGCCAAGGCTACACAGAGGAAAAAAAGAAAAGGAAAGAAACCTCTAAAGTTTAAAGCACTGTCAGCTGGCAGTGAGAACGTACCCAGACAGCTTGTTCACACGTGGTTTTTCCTTCAGATTTATGGACTGTAGCATTCCTTATACAGAAGTGTCTGCGTGTAAACTCTGTGGCCAACAGGGTCTTGGAGGGTTCTACTGGAAAGAGTAAGCTGGCATCTGGTTTTAAAGTCACTTAGTGGATGCTGTCAGTGGCGAGTAACAGCTCACTCAGAAAACAGGAGTCTAGCCTGCAGTGTGGAGTGTCGTGCCCGAACCTGGCAGCGATGGCTCTGATATTGATTGTGGATTAAGAGCAGCCTTTTCCTGAAAACCTTGAGCTGTATAGTTCTGCCCGTGTGCTGACAGAAATTGCTGGAATTGCTTGTTTAGTGGTTGGCCTGCATGCTGTTGGTCATTTACTCTTGACTGTGTGATGGACCCACACTTCCTCTCCTAAACTGGGAGATCCAGAGTTTAACTGTTGACTTGGTAAATAAATTGAAATACAGTTAAAGCCCCCACTTTCTTTTTTTCTTTTGTTTTTGCTATTTCATTCTTTGCAGTTTTCATACATGTATATTGTGTTCTGAGCAAGCCTTCCTCCCCACCCTTCGCCCCACTTTTTTCCCCATGCCTCCTTCTTTTCTCTGTCAATTTCACATCTTTCATGTTGTGTGTGGGGGGGGTTGTTTTTTATTATTATTTTAGCTTAATACTATTGGAAAAATATAAGCAAAAGTATTTGTTTATAAGCCAACATTTACCATGTAGACATGGGAAAAATAGAAGCTGGCAGTGCTTGGTCATCCTTACAAACAGTGGAGATGGGCACGTGTTGGTTTGTCTCTGAGGTTACCGGGAAGAGCAGACATTTCCTTACCCAGATGTGGCAGGTGGAACGTTCTAGTTCTGGTGTTCTGAGGTGCATCGTGGTGTTGTGGTGTTGTACATGAGTCATGTTGTCTATTGTAGACAGGCTTTTGGCAGTTCAGGGAGAGTAGTCCTTGAAATGGCACTGGACATCAGAAAAGATTTCCATATCTTGGAGGCTAAGGCAGGAGGATCATTTGAGTTTAAGGACATGCTGTGCTCTGTCTTAAAAAAAATGAAAAAGTTTCTCAGTAGCTACCACCCTCCCTAATTACCCCTGCAAAAGAGAAGTCAGAGTCCGGTGTTTCTTGTACATATTCAGCTTCAGCCCGAGGCCTGGGTGATCTTCCTGTTGTCATTAGCAATCTACTATCGGGCTTTACCAGCTGTGGACCTAGTTGACACCAATGAGGCTCACCCATTCTTCATTGTATGGTCACATGGACAATGAATTTCTTCTTGTTTTGCAGTGTTGAACACTTTTCCACCATGCCGACAACATTTTAAATATCTGTCAACTTTCTAAAAGTTTAACTGAAGGAAACCTCTAAGACTTTGTACCTGAGGACTAAAGTGCAGCCACCAATTATCAGGTCAGTGTCATCTCTACTCTCCCACAGGAACACCACTGCCATGCTAAACCATAATGCAGTTTGGATATGTCTGTAATTCAGACAAGATTTATTGTAAGTATTACAATGAGAATTGAGTATATTCAGTATAGGTTAGCAAAGAATTGCTAAGTTTTAATATCTATGAAGAAAGATTACTAGAATATGTTGGCCTTGAGTTACACAGCTGAGGCTTTCCTCTTCTTGTATACTGCTTGTATAGCATTATAAACAGTAAGAGAAATGAGTTGATATTATTAATAAAATGTCCCAGGTATTAAAGTTTGTGTGTAGAAGTGATTTTATAAAGTCTTAGGGGTAAGGTGTGTGTGTGTGTGTGTGTGTGTGTGTGTGTGTGTGTGTGTGTGTGTGTGTACACAGAGGCCAAAGGCTGCCTTTCTTTCTCTATTGTTCTTCACTGTATTTCCTGAGACACGGTGGCTCACTGAACCTGGTGCTCACTAGTTGGCTAGCTTAGCTCTAGAGGGCTCAGTGGGCTCTAGAGATCTGTCTGCCTTTCCCGCCCCTCTCCAGTCCTGACTGGGGTTACAGGTGCTTGCTGCCATACCCCACCCTTTTATGTGGGTGCTGAGGATCTGAAGTTGGGTTCTTATGCTTATACAACAAGCAGTTTACCCAGTGAGCTATCTTTCCAGCCCAAGAGCATTATTCTTCATAGCATTAATAAAAGAATGGATTTTTTTTGTGTAGGCTAGAGTGACTCTGAAGATGATAGGAACTTTATCCTTTGATGGAGATGTAACAGGTCAGAGACTTGATTTGGGTATAATCAAATTTGTACAGTAAGGGTAAACCCCAGGCCCTGCCAGGCTGGCACTGACTTCACCTCCAGGCTTTATGCTTATTTAGAGCAGAGCTAGGAGGGACTTTGGAGAGCACCTAATTTGTTTTCTTTTACCTGTCATGAAACAAAGGGCCAGAGCAGCTAAGTATGTGTTCCTCAAAACCATCTAACTGCTCCTGTCTAATGGAGGACCAGCATTCTGCACTCCTCAGTAACGCTCTGCTTTACTGAGATGGTACCGCTGCTTTTAGTCATACTTTTGAACCTCTAAACAAAAATGTTTGAAGACTCTAAACATGTTGGAGAAAAGAAAGGGAGTGAACAGCTGTCTTTAGCATGTGTCTGCCCTCTCGCCTTGGTGCTTATGTGTCCAGTTGCTTTTCTCGGCTCTATTGGTATTTGGGGAGTGCCTTTCCCATCTGCCCGTTATTGCTTAGCATCATGGGAGGAGCAAGGAAGAGCATAGTAGGACATCCCCTCTACCTCTGGTCTTGGTGGGGAATGAAAAAGTTAGAAACCAGCATGACTCACCAGGTGTTTGATCCCCATGCTTCCCTCCTGGTGCTGTGGCCTTTGGGTGTGGTCCTAGCTACAGAGGGGCAGTTTTCCTAACTCCTTCCTTGGAGTCACTATAGAAAATGAATGGAACTTATTAATTACTAAAGCAGGGAGCTGGAAGATAGAGATCTCAGTGGTTAAGAATGCTTGTTCCACAGCCTGATGTGATGGCTCATGCCTTTAATCCCAACACTCAAGAGGCAGAGGCAGGTGGATCTCTGTGAGTTGGAGGCCAGCCTAGTCTATAGAACTAATTCCAGGACGGAGAAACCCTGTCTTGAACCCACCCCCTTGCCCCGCCACCCAAAAAAGAAAAAGAGAGCGAGCACTAGTTGCTTTTATGGAACCTGAGTTTGGTTCTCTGCGTCCATGTAGGGTGGCTCACAACTCCAGCTTCAGGGGATCTAACACTCTCTTCTGGCCTCTATAGGCACCTGTATTCACGTGCACATACACGCTCACAGATGTACACACACACATAAATAAATGATAGAATCTTAACATATGTAATGACTGAATCAGGACCAGTGAGATGGCTCATTGGATAAAATTACTCGTCTAAGCCTGGTCACCTAAGTTCAATCCCTGGGACCTAATAAAGGAGAGAAGTGACTCCTGCAGGTTGTCATCTGCTCTCCACAGCACACCATGGCACACATTCCTCATTCCCACCCCTGCACAGAGCAACAAGTAGATAAGAAAAACAAATTTTAAAGTCATCGAGCCAGGCGAGTTACTGAGCTTCTACTTGGGATTTCAGCACAAGGGAGGCTAGGGCAGGAAGAGTGCTGTAAGTTCATGGCTAGTCTAGTCTGGACCACAGAGTAAGACCCTATCTCAGAAATAAACAAAACAAACAAGGAAGGAGGCTAGGCCTTAACAGCACTGGACATCTAAGTAAAGATTTCTGAAGCCCTGTCTTCCTGAAACGCCTCTGTAGGAGGAAGTCTCCCAGTCACTCAGATAGGAAGAGTCAAGCCTCGCTGTGGCTGCCAAGGCTGTGTTCTTTGTTGTTCCTGATACGGCTTTGAGGCGGGAGTGGCAGGCAGCTTTATTGAGTTTGTTGGGGGGTTCTAGTTGGGATTGTTTTCTTTCCTTTTCTTATTTTCATAGTAGTTTGTGGCACATCTTTAATATGACTCTGAGACCCACCAGAGGCGGGAATCCACTCTGGGGGAGTTCAGTTAGAGCCAAAGTTACATACAGTAAGGACATTTTACTGTGTGGTAAAAGATTTCCAGGTTCACACTAGAACACGCTCTGATGACACAATGACGTGTACATCTGTGTGTGTTCTCCTTTGTGCTTCAGTACAGCAGCCCTGGAGGAGTTGGTGGCCTCTTCAAGTGAAGGAGAGTATGTGAACTCATCATGTTTCCTTCATTTTGAAGAAAAACTGTGACAGTTGCAGTTTGGGAAGGAAAAATGGAAGGAAAATAGTATTTGTACCCCCTTGGAGGCGATAAACTCTAGAACTGTGCTCTCTGCCAGAGAGGCTTCTTAGGCACGTCTGCCTGTGTTCTGAGGCAGGAGACTGAGTAGGAGCCACGCTGTTTAACAGATCCTTGTAGAAATGTGAACTTGTTAGATAAATTGACTGAAAACAGCTCTTAGACCTGGTAAACACCAAGCAAAGCAGCCAAGTACAAAATCAGTATAGAAATCAGTCCCTTTCCTGCGTGCCGGCATCAGACACTGTGAAAAGGGACTCAGGAGAGCAGCCCTGTTCACAGCAGCTTCAAAAATAAGTAAGAATTAAAATGCCAAGGAGTGAGACCAACCAGGAAGTAAAAGCTTTCTACAGTGAGAACTTTAGAGCCCTGAAGAATAATTGGGGGAGTCTCTGGAAGATGGAAAGATCTTCTGTGTTCATGGGTCAGCAGAATTGATACAACAAAAATAACACTCATCAAAAGTAATCTACAGAATCAGTGCAATCCACATCAAAACTCCAGTAACATTCCTCATTATATAAATAGGAAAAGCAACCCAAAAACAAAGAATTACAGAAGACCTAGACCAAGCAACCCTGAGTGAAGAGTAATGCTGGGAGTTACAATACCTCCAGTTAAACTGTACTGTGTACCCATACCGCAGATCTGAAGTTACACTGTAGAGACACAGTAACAAAAGAAGCATGCTACTAGCTCCAAATGTGGCTCAGTGGAACAGGATAGAGCGCCTGGATATAATTCCACACAGCTCTGGCACTTAATGCCAAAGACATACATTGGAGAAAAGACATATTCCTCAGCAAATGGTGCTAAGCAGACTGGATAGTCTGTACAGAAATCAGTTGAGTGTGGTGGATTGAAGACCTCAATGTAAGACCTGAAACCATTGTGGGTGGGGGTGCATTTCAAGATATGGATGTTTCTGAAAAGGACTCTAGTTAGCTCAGGAAATAACTGGCAACTGGGATGGCATGAAATTCGAAAGTTTGTGCAGCAAAGGAAACAATCAAGGAAAGAGACAGCCAGGGAGCCAGATGAAAGCTTTACCAGTTATCCATGACTGGAGGATGAGGCTTTAATACAAGAGCCTGGGCTGCCAGGATGGCTCAGAGGGTAAAAGGAGAGCTTCCTCTCAAGCCTGGCACCCTGAGCTGGGTTAATGGAGTCCAAAGGGTGGAATGAGAACCAACCCCCACAGGTGGACCTCTGACCTCCATACGTATGCCATGGCACATAGGTGTGCACATAGATACAACACACACAGATAAACATATGTAAAGTAAGTAAAAATGACCAAAAAGTAAAACAACCTTGTCAGTAAATGAAGAAATGCAGATGGCCAGTAAACGTGAAAAAAAAAGAGTTGACATTCTTAGCTGACAGATAAATGCACTGAGATTTCATTGCCCCTTCCAGTAATAGGGCCAAATGTGATCACAGTGCATACCCGTGGTTCCAGAACTTCAGGGGCAGAAGCAGGAAGAGAGTGCAAATTCGAGGCCAGCCATACCTGTATGGAGACAGGGAAGGAAGAGGGTGGGCAGGGGAAAGGAGACAAGCCTAAGAAAGATAGCCTAAGAGTTAGACTCTGCAGGTGGTCCAGGGCACTGAGATATACTCTGCAGGTATGGAAGTCAGTATTACAGTTTCTCAGAAAACTAAAATTAACCCCTGCTCCACCACTCCTGGGTAAGCACCCAGAGGACTCCTGTTCATAATAGCCAGATAATAATGAGCTGAGATCTTTCTGCTAACATCTGAGGGGTAAAGAAAATGTGTATTTTGCAAAATGGCATTTTATCCATCCTTAAAGAAGAATAAATTTATTCCACTTGCAGAATAAATGAATGCAACTAGAGATCACCATATCAAGCACAATAAACAAAAAGTACAATACTTTTCTCACTTTTAGATTTTTCCATAGATACCTCAGACCACACCCATGTGACATGAGAGTAGAAGCTAGATTTGAGAGGAAGGGGACGAGTGTTGGGGGAGAAAGGAGAATGGCTGAAGAGGTGAATGTGGTCCAAGTATGTGATATAATTGAATGACGATGTCTTTAAGAAAGCCATCACTCTTGCCTAGCAAGCGCAAGGCCCTGGGTTCAGTCCCCAGCTTTGGAAAAAAAAAAAGAAGGAAAAAAAAAAAAAAAAGAAAGAAAGAAAGAAAGCCATCACTATGTACAAGTAGTACCTGCTGTGACCCTGGCCTTGGGAAGTAAAGGCCAAGGCTCATTAGAGGCTTAAAGCCAGCCTGATCTACACAGGAGGTTAGACCAGGCTATACTACTTAGACCATATCTCAGGAAAACAAAATAATGGTCATAAGTTAAGTTTGATGAAGTAGCCAGGCTAATTGAACTATCTAAACAATGTAGTTTAGCATTGCCTAGAAGCATATGAATAACTGGGCATGACTCACCCCTGGCACTCTGGAGCCTGAGGTAGCAGGGTTGAGAATTCAAGGTAAACAAAACTACTTAGTGAGTTTTAGGCCAGCCCATGCCATACAGCAGACTACAGGGCTGGAGAGATGGGTTGGTGGTTAAGAGCATTTGATGCTCTTGCAGGGTACCCAAACTCAGATCTATGCACCCACATCTAATGGTTCACAGCTGCTCTAACGCCAGCCCAGAGGGATCCAGTACCCTCTTCAGGCCTCCATGGGCCCTGTGCTCATGCACAAACCTGCACACAGAAACGTTTTTTAAAAACCTTTTTAAAAGATGAAGATAGATGTTTGTTTGCATATGCTTGTGTTTAAGTCTGTTACTGAAGCATGTGTAAACACTGTGATCCCTACTTTCTGTCAGAAACAATTTAGTTTCTGCTACCCTCTGAGCTGCTCCTACACTTTGAGCAAACATTTCCTTTGCTTGAACTTTATTCAACCAAAAGAAGAGCGATGCTAGAATGTTCTGTGTGCAGTTATCAAGTGTGGTTACCTAAAACTGGGCGATCTTTAGGGGATCCAGTAATTCTTTAGTGAAATGACGCCCAGTGGAAAACAATTCTACCTCATTTGCTAGCAGACAAAATTAGTTCCTGAACCTTTCTGAGACCCAGGTTGCAAACCAGCCTGGAAAAGGTAATGAATAATTGATCTTGGTGATGGAATCAATAATTTACAGTGGATTTTATTTTTTTCTTCCTGCTCAGTTTATGATTAACATCAGGAAACTTTGGTGTTGTTTTGAATTGCAGGTCTAAAGGGTATCATACAGTACATTTTGCTCTTGTATCTTGTCTTTTTCCTTCACTCTGATCAAGTTCCTCTTCTGTAGACTGATTTTTGCCTTTGTTTCAGGATGAATCTGGAAAAACTCAGCAAGCCTGAACTGCTGACACTGTTCAGTATTCTTGAAGGAGAACTCGAAGCAAGGGACCTTGTTATAGAAGCTTTAAAGGTATGGAGGGAGGAGAGGAGGGAAGCAAGGATTGACTGACTCTTACCCTGTGTTTTGAGTTATTTTCTGTGGTATTGGTGTAATTGTGTGGAGAATCTCAGGCTTAATGCGGTGGTGCACACCCTTACTTCTGGTGCTTGGGAGGAAGAGGCAGGCAGATTTATTGTGCTGACTAGAAAGGCCGACTTTATCAGATTTGTCTCAGGACTCCTTCCCATTTCTTGTCCTCATCTGGTAAGAATAGAAGACGTTTCAGGAAAGGGTTAAGCTCTGTCTAAACCCTCCTGGTACCTGCTGTTGCTCGGTCTTCCTCCCCCTCATCATCTGTCTTCATCCCCCCACCCCCCACCCTCAGAACTGATGGGGAGGTGACACCTATAACGGAGAGAATCAGAGCATGCCCCGAGTTCTGCTCTGACAGTTTCCCTAGCCTGAGAGGTCAGAGAACGGCACCTGCTGCATGTGTCACTCCGCCATTCACTCTCCCGTAAGCTTGATGTAGATGCTTGGTAAATATTTGTTGTAGTAATTTTTGTTGTTGAAGGTTAACTCAGGGCTGTGGCCACACTGAATGCATGTTCAGTCACTAAGCCACATCCCTAGCATCAAATATTTGTCGAACAAATAAAATGACTGCTGATGATGCATTGGCCTAAGACTGCCACAGTGCTTGAAGGAAGTGTTTGGAGTTGGTAAAGACTGCTCTCCACTCTGCCACAGGCAGCCGTGGCTGCTTGTTGATATGTTTCAGCCTCCAGCCGGTTTGGGTCTGCCACACACACGCATCTTTAAACATCTGCCGGGACCGACTTGTTCACAGCTGTGGTTAGAGTTGACCCAAGCATCTACAAGGTTCTTTGTTGTTGTGCTTTCGGATTTATCTGTATTTGTGTGCGTGAGTGTCTTACCTTCATGTTTGTATGTGTGCTGTGGGTATACTTGGTGCCTGTGAAGCCAGAGGAGGAAACCAGGTTCTCTGAAACTAGACTTACAGACTGCTTTTTCTTCACCAGACAAGGTTTTTCTGTGTAGCCATGGATGTCTTGGAACTCACTCTGTAGACCAGGCTAGCCCCTAACTCACAGAACTCTGCCCGCCTCTGCCTTCTGAGCACTGAGATTAAAGGTGTGGGTCACTCCCGCCCTGCTGACCACCTTGCTGTTCCTATGAAGCCATCTCTCCAGCCTCTGATGTTAAAAAGAAATCTCATTTAATTTGTGGGGTAGCGTTTGTTTGTTCGGTTGGTTGGTTCTGTAGCAATACCAAGATCTTACTGCCTTACAACACTTTTTCTTAACAACAAATACCTGTTGGAATTTTTGTACTCACCATGATATTCTTTGTTACTAGTTCATATTTCATACTTTAGTTGAAAGGCTTTGGTCTTTGGGGGGGCGGGTGTTTTTTCTTCTTAAGATATGGTTTGTTTTTTTTTTTTAATTATGTACTTGTGTGCATGAGCACATAAAAATGAGTGAAGGTTCTCTGGGAAGCCAGAAGCATTGGATCCCTCTCAGCTGCAATACAACTGTTGTGAGCTATCTGAAGTGGATGCTGGGAACCAGATTCGGGGCCTCTGCAAGATCAGTATGCCCAGTTAACCACCGACCATCTCTTTATCTCTCTAGGCCATTCCTTCCCACCCTTGCTTTTTGACACAGGGTTCCACTGGCCATCCTGGACCTCAGGCCTCCAAGGGATGTATCTGCCTCTGTCCCCCAAGTACTGAGCGTATAGTTGTGTTCCAGAAAGGAAAATCTCTTTTTCTACTTCCACTTAAGTTTTTGTTCTCTGAACAAAACCATATGGCTACCTGTTGCTTCTCAGTGAATATCAGGTCACATTGGCAGGTTTTGTTTCTTTAGGGTGAGATTATAAATGTCCTACAGTTTGTAAAGTGGATCTGACTGTAGAGCTGGGATTGTAAAAGAGCTTTATTCATTCTCTGAAATTGTTGCCACATGTCCCATGCACTGCCCCTCCTGTAGTCACCAGGTAGGGTGCTTCTCCTACTCATGGAAGCCGCCTTGTCCTGCTCTGTTGCAGCCAAAGCATGTTTGCAATGAGGCAATATCCAGTCTTCCCGTATGTGAACCTTAGCTGTTAAAGAGAACATGTATACTGTATTTTGTCCTAATTGAACCTTATATGTGTGAATTTTTGGTATTATAAGCGTGTGCCAAGGAAAAACAGTCTTCATGAAAGTCAAAAGTAAACCTACTTTCCTGATCAAGGGGACTATAAAAATCCCTCGATGGAAAAGGAGAATCATGTTGCTCAGAAGCCCAGGGTGGAACTACACAGTCCAGCAGGAAAGCCCCAGTTAAGTAATCCATGCAGACTGAAAATGGCTTGCTGAGTGCTCTGAGCCTGCTGCAGAGGACGACCACAGACTGAAAGCAGTAGCCATTTCCTCTGGAAACAGAACTGACTGTTAACCAACTTCAGAGCACATGCTTTGCTTTTCTCTTATGCTGGGCATAGTCTACATTTCACCCACATGTCTTCCTCTGATACAGAACCACTTAGCTGTATCAACATAGAATCTGTCTCAAAGCGAGATGGAAGATAGTCAAGGAAGACATCTGCCGCCATCATTAGCACACATGTGCACCCTCCCTCCTCCTCCCTCCCTCCTCCTTCCTCCCTCCCTCCCTCCCTCCTCCTCCTCCCTCCCCTCCCTCCCCTCCCTCCTCCCTTCCCCTCCCTCCCTCCCTCCTCCCTCCCTCCCTCCCTCCTCCTCCCTCCCTCCCCCTCCTTCCCTCCCTCCTCCCCCTCCTCCTCCTCCTCTTCCTCTTCCTCTTCCCCCTCTTTTTTTTTTCTCCCTCCTCTTCCGTCCTCTTCCCTCTCCTCTTCCTTCTTCTCCCCTCCCCTCCCTCCCCTCCCCTCCCCTCCCTCCCCCTCCCCTCCCTCCTCCCTCCCCCTCCCTCCTCCTCCTTCCCTCCCTCCCCCCTCCCCTCCCCCTCCCTCCTCCCTCCCTCCCTCCCTCCCTCCCTCCTCCCTCCCCTCCCTCCCCTCCCTCCTTCCTCCCCTCCCTCCCTCCTCCCTCCCTCCCCTCCCTCCTCCTCCCCTCCCTCCCTCCCCTCCCCCTCCCTCCCTCCCCTCCCTTCCTCCTCCCCTCCCTCCTCCCCTCCCCCTCCTCCCTCCTCCCCTCCTCCCTCCCCCCTCCCCTCCCTCCTTCTCCTCCCACCCTCCCCTCCCTCCCCTCCCTCCCTCCCTCCCCTTCCCCTCCCTCCTCCCTCCCTCCCTTCCTTCCTCCTTCCTCCCTTCCTCCCTCCCTTCCTCCCTTCCTCCCTCCCCTCCTCCCTCCCTCCTTCCTTCCTTCCTTCCTTCCTTTCTCTGATTGGTTTGGGGGCTTTGTTTTGTTTGACTTATTGTTGTTGTTTGAGACAGGATCTCACTGTGTAGTCCTGCCAGGCTCAGAGATCTGCCTGCCTCTGCCTCCTGGGTGCTGGGGTTAAAGGCGTGCACTACCACCACTCAGCTTCTCATTTTAATTTTTCATTTCTTATTGACTAATGACATTAAGTATTTAAATGTCATCAGTATTTAGTTCCTTAGATTTTGAGACACTCCCTCCTTCCTCCCCACCTGCCTCCCTCCCCTCCCTCCTTCCCCTCCTTCCCTCCCTCCTTCCTCCTTCCTTCCCTCCCTCCCTCCCCTCCTTACCCCCTCCCCCTCCCTCCTCTGCCTCCTTCAGCCTCCTGAGTTTGGGGGCGCTGCACTGCACTACATTCCTAGTAGCCTCCTGGGTGCTGGGTTAAAACAACGATGTTTTTGTTCACTATGTAGTCTGACGTTTACCTCCACCTCAGAAACCTAGTAGCGTCTTACAGGAGTCTGCTCAAGAAAATTACTGCTGGCATTCGGCCTTTTGCTATGTATTGTAGTGCTAAGTGTTGGGCCCCACGACCTGGTCGCCCCCAGAATGAGAGTCCTTACATAGACCAAGTGACCCTGTGTTCCTTGCCCCTAAGTTATTTTCGATTGGTGAATAAAGAGGCCAGCAGAGCAGCGGGTACTCTGAACCCCTGCGCCATCTGTCTCTAGCCCGAGAGAAATGTATAGCTTTTCCTTTAAAGACAATGTACTCATTACTGTGAGAGTGGCCATGCCACTCTGTGTGCGTGGAGGGCAGGACAACTTTGCGAGTTGGTTTATTCCTTCTGCCTGGACATGGGTTCTGAGAAATGCACTCAGGCCAGCAGACTTTCGTCATTGGACAGCAAGCACAGAAGAGACATAAGCAGGGTTTAGGTTCTAGAACCTGGGGGGTTGGAGAACCACTAGGGAGAGAAGAGAGGAGGAGGAAGAGAGAGCCGCTCTGGGTTAGGTGAGTCATGAAAACATGGCCCTGAGGGCTGGCCAATTTAAGAGCAGCCCAGATGAAACACAGTAAGTACTCACTCAGGTTATTGATAGGAAGGTAAATTCTAACAGCATAGAGGGTAGATATTTGCCTGGCTCTAGTGCTTCTTAAGCTGTATTGTAAATAATAAAAGTTGTGTGTTTTATCTGGAAACTGAATGATTAAAGGGGGGTAGAAACCCTGGATTGGGATTAAGATTTTCAACAATTACAATGGAATCAGAGTGGAGTACCTCCAAATTCGTCAGGAATGGTCTTTGTGTGCCCTGGGGGATAATGTCCACAGTGTGGTTTGTGGGAACAAAGCCATAACATGGAAAAATACTAAGTTGTAGCCTAGTAGGTGAAAACTCCCAAAGCCTCTCCATTCTCCCCATCAGCTTGTTCCCTGAAGATGAGGGTTGGTGGGAGCTCGTGGGAGGGACGTACGGATGGGATGCCCTGGTGGGGAAGAGCCACAAGTAGGGGAAAGGCCATTTGTATAGGGGAGTGTTCACAAACCGGATGTTTAGAATGAAAAGCTTGTATCTTAAGTGATAAAATACCTGAATTTCATTCCTGAAAATCTGGAACCTCATATATATCGGCTAGCTCATAAAGTATGTGGTGTCAGCTGTTCACCAGACAGCTTTCTGTGCCCTTCCATTCTTGCTGTGGATTGTGTGAGGGGTAATTACAGGTGCCAGTGAATTCCTCATTTGGCTGACAGCTTCTTGTGAACTCTGGGATCTGTGTGGTGGTGTTGGGGGGTGGGGGGCGGGGTGTTATGTCTTGGAGGAAGGGAGAGGGTTCTACTTGTGAAGTGGCAGTCCCTTCCAGAACAGGCAGTTGGGACAGAGCTGCAGCTTATAGCCTGCTCTGTACTTTTGTAGTCACTCAGCCTGAAACCAAGACAGATAGAAAAAGGAAGCAGCCTATTCCTGTTATTTTGACTTCCTGTCGTTGTGTCTCCTGGCATGTGCTGGCCTCGTGATTTAGGTTCAGTCAGAGGTTATTTCTAGCTGCTCCTATGGAAAGAAGCAAGGGAAACTATGAAAGTTTTAGTTTAGTGTAAAGTAAAATCTGTGGTCTGTCAGGTAGTGGATTCAGCCAGTTGTAGAAATAACGAGGGCTAGAGGAAGCAATTTTGTCAGCTTGCTGACAGTCCGTGTGGAAAAGAAACACTTACAGAATGTATTGGGAGTTTTATTAAATGGAAAAAACAGGGCTGCCACGGCTGACAGCTCTCAGCAGGTAAAAGCACTGGCTGCCCAGTGACGAAAGTCTGCTGGCCTGAGTGCAGTCCTCAGAACCCATGTCCAGGCAGAAGGAGTAAGCCAGCTTACAAAGTTGTCCTGCCCTCCACACACACAGAGTGGCATGGTCACTCTCACACAGTAATAAGTAAATGTTCTTGAAAGGTTCTCCCGGGGGTTGGAAGGCTCAGAGGTTCAGAATATCTGCTGCAGTTCCAGTGGACCTGAGGTCAGTTCCCAACACCCACATCAGGGGTAGCTTCCCTGTAACTCCAGCTCCAGAGATTGAGCATCCTCTTCTAGACACTCAGGCACCCATGTATGAGTGGTGTATACTCATGCAGACACACATGTACACATACATAGAAATAAGGGCTTCCTGCCCCACCGCCATCAGAGAGCAGCAGCCCTGTGCTACCCCATGGCCGTGGGCCTCAACAAAGGCCACAAAGTGACGAAAAACGTCTGCAAGCCAAGACACAGCCGGTACATCTCACTGTGGAATGTTCCCGGATGTAGGGTTTTCACTGCATGCCAAGCTGGCCTTGAAGCCACCATGCAGCCCATATCCAGGCTGACCTCGAGCTTGTAGCAGCCTCCCTGCCTCAGCCTCTCCAGTGAAGCCATTGGGTTTTATACATGTGCACCTAAATATATGTCATTGCTTAGAAGTGGCCCAGGAACAGCATTCAGGAGACTTTCTGAGAGGAAAGATAGATGAAATGGCCCAGGACATCTCAGACTCAGAAATAGTTGGATTGCAGTCAAGAAGGACTTCAGTTAACTAAACAGTGAGATGTGATGAGTGCTGGGGTGCATAGTTTGATAGGGCTGTGGCTTGAGCCCGGGGTCACGTGCATACTGGGCACGCCAACCGAGCATCTCCCCAGCCTTCCCTTTCTGGCTTCCTTGCATACTCATCAGTTCCAGGCCGTCTCTTGGTCCTCCGATTTCTTCCCTTACATTACTTCTTGCCCCTGGTGTAAGGCCTGTTTGGACCAGTCTCTTCTTTCTGTTCCTTTTAAACGAGGCTCCTCACGTTATGAGTGCCTGCCATCCTCCGTCTCCTTGGTACACTTGGTGTTTATTTCAGTGTTGTCTGTCTTCTGCCTCCTCTGCCTGTGTCTCCTGTTTACTTTTTACCTCTGTCACTCAACTTGAATTCTTCCTGCTGAAAGCACATGTAACTTCTAATGCCCACCACCCCTGTGCTGAGAGCGGACCCAGAACCTAGCCAACACGTAAGGCAAACTTTCCACCTCTGAGCCTCCAGCCCCTGATGATCCCTTCTAATTAAGTTACGTAAGCATCTGACTTTCGGTGGTGCAGGAGGGCGTGGGGCAGTCCTTGAGACAGGGCGCTGCTGTGTAGCTGACAGGCATCAAACAGACTTCATACCTCAGGCCATTTTATATATATATATATATATAAAATATATATATATATATATAAAATGCGTATAAGTTTTTCACCTGCTTATGTGTCTGTATACCACTTGCATGCATTCCTAGTGCCCGTGTAGATTAACAGACAGCATTGGATTCCCTTGGAACTGAAGTAACAGGCAGCCGTGAACCACCATGTGGTCGCTGAGAATTGAACCTGGGTCCTTGAGAAGAGCAGCCAGTGCTCTTACACACTGAGCCATTTTTCCAGCCCCTCATCTTGTTTTTTAAACTTTCTTTCTTTGGTGTCATTGGCATTCTTGTCTTAATATTCTCATCATTTTTTTTCTTCCACATGCCTCTTAACATGCCCTCCGTGGCTGTATGTGTTAATTCTGATAAGCATTGGACTTTACAAGGATCTTTCTATTTTGTATGTAAATCTGTGGTCCCTACCTCCGTGAAGTGTCAATTCCATGAGGAACCAGTACGTAATCTCCCCTAACTCTGGAAGCCCAGTGTCCAGAGCCTCTGTAGTACTCACAGCTCTGTGTCACATGAAGGATGAGTTGAGACCCTTTAAGCCTCACATGACTATCTCAGTTCTCAGAACTAGACAGCATGTATTGGTGCTCTTTAGAAGGGAGGCGTAACTGTAGCGTCCACTGTTGATACTTCCCATCGGGCCACGTCATTTGCATCTCTGGGAACAGCTTGTTCTTCAGACAGGAAGTCATGGCTTGGCGTCTGCTTTCCTATCTGCGTAAAGGATGCAAATGACTGCTCTTCACCCCTCTGCCACTGGCTGTGTTCGTGTAATGAAACAAATGTTCTCACTTTAATTTTTTTTAAATAAAAATTATTTTTATGTTATGTATATGGGTGTTTTCCCTACATGTATGTCTGTGCACCACACGCATGCAGTAGCAGTAGAGACCTGAAGAAGGCATCAGATCCTCTGGAACTGGCCTTACAAGCAGTTGTAAGCTGTCACGTGGGTGCTGGGAGTAGAATTCAGGTCCTCCGGAAGAGCAGTCGGTGCCCTTAATGACTGAGCCTTTTCTCCAGCCCCACCCCATTTTAACATTTTGTCTTAATATCCTTTCTTGTCAAGGTGAGATGGAGTCACCTCACTGCCCCACCCATGGATAATAATGGGAGCTCTGCCTTCCCGATCCCACCCTCACCCCCAAACCCAGGACCTTAAAAATGCTAGCTAGGCAAGACTCTCTCCCACTGAGGTTACTCTAGCCGTACAGTGTTAAATAGCAGTGTTCTTTGTCCCTACCTTCTGGGTACTTAAAGAAAATATATTTCCCACACCGTCCAGCTGAGGGCTTTAGGAGCATCTGTCTGATTTACAGATACTGACTTTCAGAATGCATTTACTTATCCTAGTTCTGTGGAGTTTGTATTTATTGCAACTTGTTTTTCTTCCTCCTTTGTTTTTTCTCTCTCTTTCTGTTGGGCCAGGGGTAGTTTGAGACAGTCTCTCACTTTGTAGCTCTCTGTCCTGGAGCCCTCTTTGTAGACTAGGCTATCCTTAAGCTCACAGAGATCCTTCCGCCTCTGCCTCCCCAGTACTGGGATCAAAGGTTTGCATCACCACTCCCAACTGAGGATTTGTTTTTCAGGGTTTGGGAGTTTTTGTATCTTGTAGAAAATGTTCATCATCATCTTTTTTTCCTCTATTTTCCAAATTTACACTACTTTAAATGTTTTTCTTTTTAAATTCATGTGTACATACACACACACAAATAAATCTAAAACAGAAAGTTAGTACAAACTAACTTCAGGCCAGGGTGTAGCATGCTAACCTTCCAGAGGACTCAGGGTTAATTCCCGACACCACATCAGGCAGCTCACGCCTACCTGTGACTCCAGTTCCAAGGTTTCGTATGAAGCCTCCCAGGACTTGCACTCGTGAGTACATACAAAGACACATATACATAATACAAATAAAGTAATCTTTGTAAAGTCCTTAGCTTTAGATGGGGCTCACATGTGCTATTGCTCAGTGGTGGGGTACACTTGGCACCCCAGTCAGCAGTAGACCTGGAAAAGGAGCTCTTTAAATGTGGCTAAGGAGAGCCCTCTTCTAGGGTGACTCTGAGGAGGGACAATGGAAGCTGTGCAACTGCAAAATGGGTCCTGACTGTAACTTACTTGTTTGTTTGCTTCTTTGTTTGTTTTGAGGCAGGGTCTCAATATGTATCATTATCTGGCTTGGAACTCATTAAAACCACCTGCCTCTGGCTCTCCGGTGCTGGATTAGGTATGTGCCAGCACACCTGGCTGTAGCTGTGATTTCTGAACCGACTCCTACAACATACACAAGTGCTCACACAGCTTAGCTGGTACCAGCCTGTACAGGTCAGAGGAAACTTTTGGGAGTCAGTTCTTTTTTTCTGGTGTGTAGGTCCCAGGGATCAAATCCAGGTTGTCATTGTCAGTCTTGGCTGCAAATACCCATACTCACTGAGCCCTGTGCTTTTTCAGTACACAGTGATTAAAAGCCTAAAGTTCATTTCTAGTAGATTTTCAGGTTCATAGCCTGTGTGTTAGTCCCATTATATAGCACTCCAGGAGTTTGGGGTCATGTGCTTCCCCACAATCACCACTACCTTACCTATTTCCTGTGTTTCATTAAGTCACTGATTGTACCATTTATCTGCCAGAACCCACCCACTTCCAGGGTTGGCCTTTTCCTTCCTATTCCCTGGGAGTTTAAAGTCTGTCTTAGAAAATTCCAATCAAATAAACTCACTTGGTGTCCTCTAAACATGAGAGATGCTGTTTAGAAACCATTAAGCAAGCAGAGGCTGCCTGCCCTTGCTCATGTTGAGTTTGTCCCAAAAGTGTAGATTTTCTTCTCCTTGAAGACGGAGAGCTATGTCTCACATGTTCAAGTCTGCCTTCCTCTGTCACCATCAACATCACAGCATATGCACTGCCCAGCAAAAATAAAGCACTAAATAATTGTATGCAAAGTTTCGTACTCCTGGATATTTTGGTTATTTGGGGGTTTTGTTTGTTTGTTTTGTATATTGATGTTTGATGTACAGCCAAATCTCTTCTAGTTTGTCGACTTTTGTAACATTTGTAAGTTTAAAATAAGATAGTAATACTGATACCTTTTTGTATTAGAATTTATATATTCCTTTTACCTTAAGTGGAAAAGCAGAGTCAGCAGTCAGTCTTTCTTCTGTTCCAGTGTCGTTTATAGTTGAGGCCTAATCCAAAGCAGACTTTGCTTTGTGACATAGGGGACACAACATACATGGGGTCACCTAGGAGGAACAAGCTTGAAATAACCTCTGCTTGCACCGAAAGAACTATTACCTACTGAGCTGTCTCTTCAGCCCTGAACTGAATCCTAATGTGTACTTCTTGACCATTTGGATTTTCTCTTTCGGTTTACGGTCAGTGTCTGGCTTTTGGTTTGGTTTGGTTTGGTTTGGTTTTTGCTTTTTTGGTTTGGTTGGTTGGCTGGTTAGTTTGGTTTGGTTTTTCAAGACAGTTTCTCTGTGTGGCCCTGGCTGTCATGGAACTCTCTCTGTTCACTCTACTGGCCCCAAACTCAAAGATCTCCCTGCCTTCTGCCTCCCATGTGCTGGGATTAAATGCGTTCACAACCACCACCCAGCCTCAGCATCTGTTTTTACACTTTCTTTGTGACCTAAGGGATGTGTGGTCACCTGGCAGGAAGGTAAAGAACTGGAGTTGTAGCCTCGCTGCTTACCGAGGAGGTCCTGGGTTCTAGGACCCATTCTGATGAGAGGTGGGAGTCGGGAAAGCCCTTGGCATGGTCAGTGGGAATGTAAAGAAAGTCTCTAACTCCCTCATTTTGTTGTGAACCTAAAACTACTGGGAAAGGAAAGGTGAAGGGTTTTGTTTTTGTTTTTTTGGTTTTTATGTACATTGAAATCCTTAATTTATGTTCAGGACTATTTGCTCTTTATCTGTGCTTTCTTTCCTGTTGAATTCCCATACACATTTTCTTCCCCACATCAAAAAGTAAGCAAGAGGGTCCAGGCCAGAAAGTACCGTAGCCCCATAGCCTCCTTCCTGGAGGGAAGGGATCTGACAGAAGGACAGACATACTCCACATTCCTTTGGTTTCTTCAGAAGCTGTTACAGACTTTGGAATTAGGGTGTTGATACCACTCCTTGCAGCTACACTTACAGCTACTTGGATTAAATCCACTCTCAGTCCTGAATAGAATTTAGGACGCTGTGGTCAAATAATAATAAATAATTGTCTAATCTTATGTCAATAATTGCCTTCATAAATATATGTGCCTGAAGACTACTTTGAAGGGAGTGTTTGAAGTTCATCCTACTTCAAAGGCAGTTGAAATACTATTTTTATTTGGGGGGACACATGCCACCGCACTCTTGTAGAAGTTAGAGGACAACTTACAGGATCGGTTCTCCCACAGTTCACGTCTCAAAGATCAAACTGAGGGCATTACGCTTGGCAGCAGTACCTTTTCCAGCTAAGCCATCTTGTGTGCCAAGTTACTGATTTGTTTTGCATTGCTTTAAGACAGGGTCTTGTGTAGCCCAGGCTGGCCCCAAACTTAATATTTAGCTAGAAATGACCTTGAACTTCTGATCCACCACCTTCACCTCACAAGTACTGAAACTGCAAACTTGCATCACCACACCCAGTCTTGTGCTATGCTGTGGATGAAACACAGGGCTCCATGCATGCTAGGCAAGCACTCTTACCAACTGAACTGTCCTAGACTAATTCTTTACCTTTAGATTCAGACCACTTCTCATCCAAAGAGTATAGTGACTGGTGTCCTGCCCGAGAGTGGGATATGCACACTCGTGTGTCATTACACATGTTACACCAGGAAGGCAGAAAAGGGAACGGCTTTATTTCTTTGGGGTGGGGGGATGACTCCTTGAAACAAAATCTTCTGTGTGGCTCATGTGACTCGGGCTGGCTGGGAACTCTCAGTTCTCCTGCCGCAGTCGGAGTGCCTGGCTCTTTTTGAAGACAGTGATAACACAGCTGGGGCTTTGGAGACTAGGCATGGCGTCTCCAAGGCTGGTCTGTGACGTTATTTTAAGCTTTCTTTACTGGTGGGTTTCCTCCAGCCTGCGAAGTGGAAATGAAGGAGTAATAGGTGACTGCTGCTCTAGCTGTTGATCATACCTCTGTTGTCAGTCTGTCTAGCAAGCCAGAGTTTTCCTTTTCTCTGAAATGAAAGACCAACGTCTTTTCTGACAATGTAGGAATTTCTGTTCAGCTGAAGTTTATATTGTCATTGAAGCAAAAATTCGGAAATAGGAAATTGATTGGTTTTAACTTTATTACCAAGTTTCTCCAAAGCTCAAACCCAAGATAACACCTGGCCCCTCAAGTACATTTTTAATAGCTACAAATATCTAAAATATTAACGATATTTTACCCTATAATGTAATGTTGGTGGCAGCATATCTCATTCCTTGACTGTGGCCAGCCTCAGTGAGCTCCCTCCTGATACTCATACCCTGTGTGGTCCCATTTGGAATGTTCCAAGGTTGGGCTGCACTCCTGAGATGGTCTTGTTACATGGACACTGTTCATGCACTGTGGGAAACCAACACTTAAGCCATGGTGACTAGCGATCGCAATCCAGAACTACCCAGCTAACCCTTGGTCCTAGGTTCCTGGCCATCAGGTGACACGTGAGGTAAAGTGAGTATCATTTAGGCTGAAGTCGTTGCTCGTTAGGCACCAGCCGCAGCCAGCACACACCCCATGAAAGTGATTTTCATTACATTTTAGAATTTTAGTTTTGCTTAGTACTGTTTTTTACAGTTAAACATGTAACCCTTAAGTTGGTTGAAAAATGAATGTCTCTCGTTTTCCTGGTGTTAGATATCATAAATACAACCTTGGAGCTGACCTTTTTTGTGTTTGACCCTGTGGTGGAATTGCTGTGTGACCAGAGCCTTTTAGTCTGTCCACAACGACTTTAGAGTTGTAGGTGAAGCTGTGTGTTGGTGTGGGTTGTGCTGGTGTGGGTTGTAATTAACCATGCAGATGACTATGGAGTCACTCTGAAGTATCAGAAGGCAGACAGTCTAACAACTGTTCTCAGGCTGAGTGGCCTCAGCAGAGAAGCTACTACTGCTTATGACTCTGATGCCTACTGGTCACACAGGATAATCACCATGTAGGTTTTTAAAGTTGAGTTCTAGGATTAGTTAACTCTACATTCAAACCTGACAAGCAGCTTCTTGGCAGAACTAGCATCGGGTCACCAATTGTTCCATGACCAGAGTCAATGTCCCAGCTTCTGCTCACCCATCCTAACTCTCCACAGTGTTTTGAAAAGAAAATGTCATTAACATAACATTTGAAAAGACTCCAGCTTACTCTCTTTCTTTCGGGCTACAAAACCAATCTCAGTGACAGTAACAGTCACTTACTACGCTAATGATGCAGACTTGCTTTTATAAGAAGGGCAGGAGCTATCGGAGACTCCAGGAAAGAGGCCAAGTGCAGTGGCTCCTGCCTGTCAGTCCCGCCAGAGTCCAAGGCCAGCCTCCTCCCCAGCCAAGGGCCTCCTCCATACTCCAGCCCACACAGGGATTTTTAAAGAGAAAGAAGGGCACTTCCACTTGAATGTCTGCATCTACTGCAAATATCCTCACGCTTCTCCAACCATCCATGATAGGATGGCTGCAGGTCAAACCAGAAGTCCAACAGAAACTGTGTTTGTTTTGAGGCAGGGTCTCACTGGATAGCCCAGATTGACCTCAGTTTAGGATCTCCTCATCCCAACCTCTCATGCAAAGTTGTGGGTTTGTGCCACCCATGGCCAGCATTGGGGGTTTCTTCATAGTTTGTTTGTTGTCACTTTTGTTTGTTAATTGTTTTGAGACAGGGTCTCAGAATGTTGCTCAGGCTTGTCTCAGGCTCACAGAGATCCACCTGCCTCTGCCTCCTGAGTGCTGGGGTATAAAAGCATAGGCTCCCATGCCCAGCCTGTGTAGAAACTGCTAATGCCATTGTTTACATACATGAGGTACTTGTTGCTCATACCATGTAATTCCTAAAGCTTTCCTGGACAGAGGTAAGATAAGGAAACTTTGGAGTATCTTTCCAAACATTTGTTGATCCTTAGATACCTGGGGGAGCAGAAAGGACTTAAGGAACGTGATCGGAGATTGTGAAGGGGGTAGAATTTGAAGGAGGTAGAAGGGGTTTTATCTGCGGCTGTCGTTATATGTACCTACCCACTCTTGACCCATCAGCAGTACACCAAATTCTCTCCGTACAGATCACTAGGAGTCCTGAACTGTCCTCTGTCCACACTGGCATCTTCGAATGCCTGCTGGCACCTCGTTTGTCTCTAAGTATATAAACCGATAAAGTCATCGGCTTAACACTTTAGGAATGCAAATGCCATACAGAAGAAAGATAAGATAAACCTGAAGGTAACACAGACAAGTGGAGGCAGTGGATTTGCTGCTTTAAGACTTGGGACTTTCAGAGCCATGCTAACTGGGTTTAAGTACCTCTTCTGACAGTCAGCTAAACGAGTAACTAGCCTCTTTCTGATGGTTTTCTCACTGCATGGTGGAGATAATTAGTGCTACCTTATAAGGCCATGAAATCACCCAAGTTGATATGGCCATACCTGCTCTGGACAATGTCTAATACTGGGTCAGTGTTTGTATTGCTGCGCGGCGCCACCTCCTGATGTCTCCTGATTTGTAGTCAGGTTTACAGTAATGCTACCACCTTTGGTATTGCAGCACATTCCTCTCTTTAATGGTTTTGGTTTCTTGTTTGTTTTTTCTTATCCTCAGGCCCAACACAGAGATACTTTCATTGAAGAACGCTATGGAAAATACAATATCAGTGACCCTCTAATGGCTCTTCAGAGAGATTTTGAAACACTGAAAGAGAAAAATGACAGTGAGAAGCAGCCAGTGTGCACAAACCCCCTCTCTATCCTCAAGGCAGTGATGAAGCAGTGCAAGAACATGCAGGAGCGCATGCTGTCCCAGCTGGCTGCTGCCGAGAGCCGGCACCGCAAGGTAGGCTTGCCCATAGGCAGACATGTGCTTCAGAAGTCCTCAGAGGACTCATGCCAGCCACCAGTGTTCATGGGCATTGGAGGGGCTGGGGAGCTTGTGAGTATCATAAAGACTCTTCGGTTACACAGGAGTCAGGGCACAAAGAGAAACAGATCATTGCGCAGGTCCAGACATTACTAAAGATGACATTTATTCGCGATGTGTCTCTCCAGAATACTTGGTGCTTTTTCTTTTTCCAAGTCTCGGTCTTCCAGACTCTAGCAGCAAGCTGGTGTTTAACCAAGCTTGTAGCTGAACATAGCATTCTCTGCTTATTTAAGTGATAAATAAAAAGATTAACAGGTATTTGGGGAAGAGAGAGAGAGTATAAACCCACCTGATAAACCCAAGCATGGAGATTGTTTCCATTCATTCTGACTTCTCATTTCATCACAAGGTGTAAGGTGCAAACGGCTTCTGGGATGGCTTGCTTTTAAGTTTTTTCTATACTGGATTGGGAGTGTGGGCCAGGCACTCTGGTACTGATAGCTCCAAGGTAGGAGGGCCAACCTGTGCTCGCTGCAGTCTCATGTTTGAGAATTCCAGCGTGTGCATTCATTCTCCAGCTTGTTCTTTGCCTGCAAGTGAGGTTTGGCAAGAATCTGCATTTTAAAAAGCTATCCATTTAAATTTAGACCTACAAGATAGGCAAACACAATGGCTTGTAGGAGACATTTTAGTCAGGAAAGTGACATCAGCAGACTTAGTAGACATTAGTTTGTTCTCATGGTTATGAGCTCTCTGCTAACGCCACATCTGGTGAGTTGACCCTGAGCTGGATCTTCTTGCCTGTCAGCCCTTGTTTCTCTTCACTGAGTCCAGAGGATAAGTCCTTAACCACCATAGGTCACACTCCATCCACAAGGCCCCAGAAATACCTGAAACATCAGAACTGTATGCATTTTTATGGAAGGTGGGTATTTTTTATACTTTTAGTCAAATTCCAAAAGTTGCCTATGGCCTAAAAGAGCCTAACCTAAATGTGTCATTTGTGGCAGCGTGTCTAACCCAGAATATGTCATCCAGAGCATCTGTGCAGCGTATCTAACCCAGTGTGTCATCTAGAGCAGTGTGTCTAACCCAGAATATGTCATCTAGAGCATCTGTGGCAGTGTGTCTAACCTAGTGTGTCATCTAGAGCATCTGTGCAGTGTGTCTAATCCAGTGTGTTTTCTAGAGCATCTGTGCAGTGTGTCTAACCAAGTGTGTCATCTAGAACATCTGTGCAGTGTGTCTAACCCAGTGTGTCTTCCAAAGCATCTGTGCAGTGTGTCTAATCCAGTGTGTCTTCTAGAGCATCTGTGCAGTGTGTCTAATCCAATGTGTTTTCTAGAGCATCTGTGGCAGTGTGTCTAACCCAGTGTGTCATCTAGAGCATCTGTGCCGTGTGTCTAACCCAGAATATGTCATCTAGAACATCTGTACAGTGTGTCTAACCCAGTGTGTCATCTAGAGCATCTGTGGCAGTGTGTCTAACCTAGTGTGTCATCTAGAGCATCTGTGCAGTGTGTCTAATCCAGTGTGTTTTCTAGAGCATCTGTGCAGTGTGTCTAACCAAGTGTGTCATCTAGAACATCTGTGCAGTGTGTCTAACCCAGTGTGTCTTCCAAAGCATCTGTGCAGTGTGTCTAATCCAGTGTGTCTTCTAGAGCATCTGTGCAGTGTGTCTAACCTAGTGTGTCATCTAGAGCATCTGTGCAGTGTGTCTAATCCAATGTGTTTTCTAGAGCATCTGTGGCAGTGTGTCTAACCCAGTGTGTCATCTAGAGCATCTGTGCAGTGTGTCTAACCCAGAATATGTCATCTAGAACATCTGTACAGTGTGTCTAACCCAGTGTGTCATCTAGAACATCTGTGGCAGTGTGTCTAACCCAGTGTGTCATCTAGAGCATCTGTGCAGCGTGTCTAACCCAGTGTGTCATCTAGAACATCTGTGCAGTGTATCTAACCCAGTGTGTCATCTAGAGCATCTGTGCAGCGTGTCTAACCCAGTGTGTCATCTAGAACATCTGTGCAGTGTGTCTAACCCAGTGTGTCATCTAGAGCATCTGTGGAAGTGTGTCTAACCCAGTGTGTCATCTAGAGCATCTGTGCAGTGTGTCTAACCCAGTGTGTCATCTAGAGCATCTGTGCAGTGTGTCTAACCCAGTGTGTCATCTAGAGCATCTGTGCAGTGTGTCTAACCCAGTGTGTCTTCTAGAACATCTGTGCAGCGTGTCTAACCCACAATATGTCATCTAGAACATCCTTGGCAGTGTGTCTAACCCAGTGTGTCATCTAGAGCATCTGTGCAGTGTGTCTAACCCAGAATATGTCATCTAGAGCATCTGTGCAGTGTGTCTAACCCAGTGTGTCTTCTAGAGCATCTGTGCAGTGTGTCTAACCCAGAATATGTCATCTAGAGCATCTGTGCAGTGTGTCTAACCCAGTGTGTCATCTAGAACATCTGTGCAGCGTGTCTAACCCACAATATATCATCTAGAACATCCTTGGCAGTGTGTCTAACCCAGTGTGTCATCTAGAACATCTGTGCAGCGTGTCTAACCCACAATATGTCATCTAGAACATCCTTGGCAGTGTGTCTAACCCAGTGTGTCATCTAGAGCATCTGTGCAGTGTGTCTAACCCAGTGTGTCATCTAGAACATCTGTGCAGTGTGTCTAACCCAGTGTGTCATCTAGAGCATCTGTGCAGTGTGTCTAACCCAGTGTGTCATCTAGAACATCTGTGCAGTGTGTCTAACCCAGTGTGTCATCTAGAACATCTGTGGCAGTGTGTCTAACCCAGTGTGTCATCTAGAGCATCTGTGCAGTGTGTCTAACCCAGTGTGTCATCTAGAACATCTGTGCAGTGTGTCTAACCTAGTGTGTCATCTAGAGCATCTGTGCAGTGTGTCTAACCCAGTGTGTCTTCTAGAGCATTAATGGCAATGTGGTGAAACACAGCCTAAGTTGGGGCAGTAACTAAGAAAATTTTCACCAGATCCTTTATGGTGGCAGTCTTATTTGCAGTTCATACAGAATTGACCTGTACTAAATGTTGTAGGTCATGTCCTAGGTGTCATGGAAGGTGTATTATAGTTTGCAGATCTAGGTAATTAGAGAGAGGAGAAAGTTAAAAATAATTGAAAATTCCTTAATACACTCTGTCTCAATTTGTTTTAAGTTCCATTAAATTTTGAGACTAAGTAATTTACCTGATTTGGTCTGTTGATTGGTTTCTGTGGCAGTCTCTTGCAGCCCAGGGTGACCTTAGGCTCGTGCTGTATCACCATTGATGACCTTTTGTACTTGGGAAGGTAGGCCTTACCATGCCAAAAAAAGTACCTCTCTGCTCTTGGGTGTTTTACCCAAGCTGGGCACTAAATTTGCCTGTAATGAGTTAGTACTTAAAGGTCCGTAAGTAGACTAAGCTTATTGTCCAAGTTTGCCAAAGACTCCTTGTATCTACCCTTTGCTGTGCTGTGGCTAATAACTAACCCCTGGTCCTCTCAGAAAGATCAGGCTCTCAACAGCAGATGATCTGGTCATGCTGCTTGCAGTGGAAGGAGAGTTCCTCAGGCACATACATCTTTTTCCCTTTTCTCAATGCCCCCAGTACTCAAAGGTAGCTTTACCTTTGTTGTTTGAAACATGGATTTGTGTGACACACACGCATACCACCACCACCACCACCATCACCACCCTCCTCAGCCTTTAAGTCATTGGGTAGCTGAAGATGACCTTTTGACTTTATCTCTCAAGCACTGGGATTGCAGATACTGCTTCCCCTGCCAAGTTTAAGGAAGAGTCTTTATCTAATCTTTTGAAAATCCAGACTCTGAACCAGATTTCCTGAAGCACCTGCTACTTCCAGGTTCCAGCTCTTTGGGAGCCTGCGGGGTGAGATGGCTCACTCCCTGGTACTGAAGCGCTGCCTCTCCCCAAGCTTGCTTGCCATTTCAGAATGTTCTTAAAACTCCTGTCTGGAGCCGGGAGAGACGGCTAAGCAGTGAACGGCACTGATTGCTCTTCCAAAGGACCCAGTTCAGCTCTAACACACGCACGTCAGGCAGCTCACAACCACCTGTAACTCTAGCTCCATAGAATCCAGTGCTTCTGGCCTCCGTGAGCTACTACGCTCATGTGGTACTCACACACTCTCAGGCATAAATAAGTACAATAAATCCTTTAAAAAACATTCTCCCCTACTTAAGTCTCTCATCTCTGAGACTCTGTAGTCTTTTTATTCCTTTCTGTAATCTTTTTTTTTTTTTTTTGGAGCTGGGGACCGAACCCAGGGCCTTGCGCTTCCTAGGCAAGCGCTCTACCACTGAGCTAAATCCCCAACCCCCCTTTCTGTAATCTTAAAGTGCTCTCAAACTAGACAATACATTTAACTAAAGGCTTTCTATTTAATTTAAAAACTAGATTTTTTTTTAGCGCAACAGGAAGTATACTAATACATCTTAATTTTAGTTTATATATACATGTATATGTATATAGAAACTTTTTTTTTTTATGCTAGATCTCCCTGTGTCTGTAGAGTTTTGACTGGCTTCAAACTCATTGTGTAGACAAGGCTAACCTCACTAGTCATGGAAATCCACCTGCCTCTGCCTTCTGAGTACTGAGATGACAGGCATGTGTCACCATGTTTGTTCTTTTGTTTTCATTTTAAACTTTAAAATGTGGTTTCGTGTTATAGAAAATTTCTTTCTTCATTCCTAAAATTGTTCTGAGACATCATGAGAGTTGGCCTTCGAGGTAACTGACAGCCCTGGAGGTCCAGGCTGAGCCACCTCTGAAACAGACGCTCCTGAATGATGCCTTCGCATGTTGGGTGCTGTGTGGTTTGGGCCCAACACATGGGAAATGTCCATTTCTGCTAGTATTCTCATAGAACTGGTAGATCCTTCAGCACCAGGATAGATGAAATAGGATAAATGTGCAGGTCGTTAAGTTCTCGTGAATAGTCACCAGGTAGGATCCTGATAGCTGAGCTTTCTGCACATAGAGCGAAGTCAGAGTCTTCTCAGCTAATCTGGCTGTGCAAACGTGTGTTAGTAGTTAAGAAGGCACTGGGTGTTCTGTTTGACTTGACCTTTAGTGTCGAGCTTGAGCTTTGCCTTCCATGACAGCATTGAGAGGAACACCTCAGCCTTGTGTGGTACCACCCACCCCACAGTGCTCACACCAGTAGATGGTCCCTAGTCCTACCAAACTACATATAATTTCCCAGAATTCTGTTGGTCCTCAAACCTTCCCAACCCCCACAGCTATTAGTTCTCTCATGTCTCTGTTTGCATTCTTCAGCACATGCTTCAACAAAGTAAATACTGTTTTCTAGCATATAGCTCACTTGTCTCTCACCCTGCTAGATAGCACATGCCTCCACAGCCTGGCTGGTTTCCTTTGTTTGCTTCTTTAACTGGAACCCTTAGATGTTGAGTGGTCTAAGTGTTGAGTTGATATTTGGAAGTAAATGCTTGAAAATCCTTTACAGGTGATCCTGGATCTTGAAGAAGAAAGACAGAGGCATGCACAAGATACCGCGGAAGGAGATGATGTCACCTACATGCTGGAGAAGGAGAGGGAGAGACTGACACAACAGGTAATCAGGAAGAGGGATCGTGACGACTCTGCCTAGAGTGACACTTAGGTTTACTTCAGTGTGCAGAATTACATTATAAGTCTTTTTAAAAAAGATAAAATGTTCCAGGTTTATCACATCTGTTTCCAAAATGTCTTTTTTTTTTTAAACATGGATAACTTGGGGTTGGAGAGATGGCCCAGTGGTTAAGAGCAAGCACTGCTCTTGCAGAGGACCCATGTTTGGTTCCTGACATCCATATCAGGTGTCTCACACCTGCCTGTAACTCCAACTCCAGGGCATCTAATGCCCTCCTCTTGTCTACAGTAACACATAGCCTATGCCACACACACACACACACACACACACACACACACTTACTCAAACTCACACATACTCATACACACACACAGACACACACTCACATATACACACTGAGACATACACACACACACACACACTCACACACACACACACACACACATACACACACACACACACTCAAACTCACACACACACTCACACACATACACACACACAGACACACACTCACACAGACACACACTCACATACTCACACACACACTTACTCAAACACACACACACAATCACACACATACACACACAATCACACACATACACACACACACTCACACACACTTACACATAGACATACACACACACAGGCATACATAATTTTAAAAATTAAACAAACATAGATCACCTGTGGAACTGTCATTCCTGTGCATCCTTTAGAGGTCTCTGAGTTTCAGGCTTTTTGTTGTTGCACAACCTGCAGTGACAGCATGGCCTGTCACAAACCAGTATGCCTGAAGCAGAGTGTTGAGGTTTGGTCTTGCGTGTATTTTAATGCTCATATTGGGTCCCTAAGATCTGGTTGTCCCAGAGATGAGACAATCTACATGTAGACCCCAGTGACTGTGTAATCTTGCCCCCAGGTTATATTTGATTGATGAATAACGATGCTGACAGACAATAGCCGGGCAGACGAGACATAGGCAGGGTTTACAGTTCCCAGGCTTGGGGGTCAGAGGAGAACCACGAGAAAAAGAAGACAGGAGAGGGATAGAGGAGAAGCCACCATGGCTTAGGTGAGCCATGAAAACGTGGCCCTGAGGACTAGCCAATTGGAGTTAAGAGCAGCACAGATGCATCACAGTAAGTAAATAAGTCGGAGTTACCAATAGGAAGTAAAGAAGTCGGAGTTACCAATAGGAAGTAAATACGTCGGAGTTACCAATAGGAAAGTAGACTCTAAAAGCACAGAGGGTAGATGTCTGCCCAGCTCTGGTGCTGACTAAGGCTTATCGTAAATACAAAAGGTGTGTGTGTTTTAGCCAGAAACTGAATGATAAAGGTGGGGTAGAAACCCCAGATTGGGATTAAATCATTTCCTCAACACAAAGATCACAGGACATGAACCAACTGTTCGTTTATTCTTGTACTATGTGGTGGTGATGGTACTGAACTGGTTTCCCCAGCTATGAGTATGTCTCGAATTGGGAATTCCTGATTAGAAGGGTTCGATCACCCTGTTCCCTCTCATCCAGAGTCTGTATGATAATGTTAGACAGTAAAACAGATCCAAGGATGGTGGTTCTGCCAGATGGAAGGAGGATTTCAATTTGAAAGTGAGTCTTAGACAACAGAAGCAGCATTACATTGTAGCTGTCTGTATTTCTTACTTTCTTTTTAAGGTCAGACAAAATGATTGCTGCAACTTTAAGTTTGATTTCCAACAGCATCCATGCGCAGATCCAGCTTACATGGTATTCTGTTATTTGTTTTGGCTGAGTCTACAGCCTCTCCGCATACCTAAAACACAACGGTGCGTCATATTCCCGCTGTGCACCCTCAGGCAGTTAGGAACTCAGATGCCTCCCAAGTCATCAAGAAAAGATTAAATCATAGTGTGTGGGGGTTCTGTGTGGGCTGTTCTCATACTTCAAAAATACTAATTAACCTAAGCACCATGGCGTACAAACTAATACCGGAGAGCAGCCAGTGAGCGCGCTCTGCGCCATCGTAATTTTCAGTGCATCCTGTTGTTTTCCTACTCTAATCAAGATGTGTGATGGCATTTTTTTTTCCTAGTTGGAATTTGAAAAGTCCCAAGTGAAGAAGTTTGAAAAAGAACAGAAGAAGCTATCTAGTCAGCTGGAGGAGGAGCGCTCCCGCCACAAGCAGCTCTCTTCCATGCTGGTGCTTGAGTGCAAGAAGGCCACCAGCAAGGCCGCCGAGGAGGGGCAGAAGGCTGGAGAGCTGAGTCTGAAGCTGGAGAAGGAGAAGAGCCGGGCGAGTAAACTGGAGGAGGAGTTGGCAGCCGAGAGGAAGCGGGGCCTGCAGACAGAGGCCCAGGTGGAGAAGCAGTTGTCTGAGTTTGATATCGAACGGGAGCAGCTGAGAGCCAAACTGAACCGAGAGGAGAACCGGACCCGAGCCCTGAAGGAAGAGATGGAGAGCTTGAAGAAGCTTGTGAAAGACCTAGAGGCAGCCCAGCAGCACAGCCACAGCAGTGAGCAGGGCCAGGAGCCAGTGACCACATCCAGAGGCACAGCCACAGAGCCTGCCATGCGAGTGTCTGTGTTTTGCCAAACAGAGAGCATTCAGACAGAAAGAAGCCACGGCAGCATCATGACCAAGCTGACAGACACTGGGCTTCCAGGTCCCAGCAGTGCTCCTTACTCATATGCAAAAGCTAATGGCCACTGTGACCCCGAGACACAGACTACCAGGGAGCTGACCTCAGACAGCAGCACAGAAAACCAAGGGCCTCCACGGGAGAAGTCGGCAGTACCGGCCCAGGAGAAACCGATGGAGAATGGTGGGTGTCCTGTAGGAACTGAGATTCCAGTCACAATGCCCAGTCATCTCCCTTCCAGTGGCAGCTCACTGTCTCCCAGCAGCACTGCCTCGTCCTCTCTGACATCATCTCCTTGCTCTTCACCAGTTCTAACCAAGCGTCTCTTGGGGTCATCAGTCAGCAGCCCAGGCTACCAGTCTTCCTACCAAGTAGGGATCAACCAGCGCTTCCATGCAGCTCGGCACAAATTTCAGTCCCAGGCAGATCAGGATCAGCAAGCCAGTGGTCTCCAGAGCCCTCCATCCAGGGACCTGTCCCCTACCCTATTAGACAACTCTGCTGCCAAGCAGCTGGCCCGAAACACTGTCACTCAGGTGCTCTCCAGGTTCACTAACCAAGGGCCAATTAAGCCAGTCTCTCCCAACAGTTCTCCTTTTGGGACAGACTACCGAAATCTGGCCAGCACTGCCAACCCTAGAGGGGACACCAGCCATTCACCTACTCCAGGGAAGGTGTCCAGCCCTCTGAGCCCCCTTTCTCCGGGAATCAAGTCCCCAACCATCCCCAGAGCTGAGAGAGGAAACCCTCCACCAATCCCACCCAAAAAACCTGGCCTCACTCCTTCACAGTCTGTCACCACTCCAGGGACCAAGACTCATTCCCAGGCATCCTCCTTGACCACCACCGAAGACCTTGCCAGCAGCTGCTCTCCCAGTGCCGTGGTGGCCAATGGCAAAGATGTTGAGATGCTTGTGCCCACCAGCAGCTAGTCCCCAGGAGTGATCTCACACTTGACATTCCACCAGACTCATCCAAGGGCCCAGAGTGAAGCCCCGGAGTCAGATCTGTTATTTATTTGATAGTAGCTACGGCCGTCTGTGTAGTACATTCAGTGTATTTACCTTTTTGTACTTTTTTAAGTAGAAACTGAGTACTTTGGGTTTTTATGACTCACCTCTTTGTACTAAGCTAGAGGGGGACTCAGACACCGTGCATCTCAAGTCGACAGTCACCAGCATGCTGCGATGGGAAAGCTGACTGAGGCAGGCCGTGCTCTGCTGTCAGTTTGGGAGCTAGAACTACTCAGCACTCATTTCAAAGTATGCAGAAGTGGTTTGTGCAGATTTTTATTCCAGATGAACATGTTTTAAAAGTGCCTGAAATCCACTGCCACATGAATGTGATTCTTCGGCAGAAACAAAAGACATAGCATTTCTTGCAGAAAATAAGATCCTCTGTGAATATGAATGTCAAAAACCAACACTGCTTTTAATCCTCTCTGTTTAATGCCAGCTTTGTGTTCTGAAACGAGGTTTGCATAAGTACAGTGGAATCCTTCTGAAGGGCGTGAACTCCATCAGGCTGAGCTCTGTAAAGCCCTTGAGAAACCCTCCAGAGCACTTAGCAGTTGGGGTGCTGATTTTCTCATGAAAAATCAAGTCATTCTCAGTTTCCTGCATCAGGTTTTGAACAGTGAAATCACATCTCCATTCAAAACCATCCTCAAGCATCGCCATGGGACCTTCTGGTTCTGTTGCTTTTACTTGACTAGGAAGTGACACGATGAACTCTTCATTCTGTGATCAGAAAGCAATAACTTAAAAGTCACTCTTTGTAATATTGTAAGTCAGAATTACAGAGTTTACCAAATTGTTACATTTATTCTCATGCTGCCAGCACTTCTATCTATGGAACCAAATTAACTTTTGCCCAAATGGAAGTATACCTATATCTGTATGATACATGCCCCCTTTACATGTTCACCATTCTCACACTTAAGCACATAACTGTTAGTGTGATTGTAGCTTTGGAGTTTGCAGTACAAGTAGAATCAGAATTGCATGTTAAGATTACCTACCAAAGCAGTTAGAGCCAGCCAGTCAACAGGAATTCATTAGACAGGGAAGTTTTCAATCCCAAATGAAGCTCACATCGTCAGCATGATAGGAAAGCACCACAAAAGTAGGCCTAGTGCCACAGAACTCAGCTGGCCAAGTGAGTGAGACGGCACAGTCCCTCACGTGCTGTCCACTCGGAGTAGAAGGGGCAGTGGCAAGCCACAGTGTCCTAGTCGTGTGTAATAGGGCCAACCCTTTGAGCCCCAGCTGCCACCATGCAAAAATTGCAGATCACAGTTACCAGTTCTCTAAACTTTTATGGAATTGAAATCCCCACAAGAAGATTCTCATTCAAAAATTGTTTTTTTTTTAAGTACCAGGAACTGACTTTAAATGTTTTCAAATGCTGCTAATTAGACAAACATGGCTACAGCTGATTTTAGCTTGCAAGCTACCACGCTGCAGCCTCTCCCTTCCTAGAACTTATGCTGTTTCCCTCATAGTGAGTTTGTATAGACAGAAGCCTCCCGGCCTCTCCACTGTGTCAGCCACATCTGACCAAGTCCACAGAACAGAACAGTCTTGCTCTTGGCAAGCAGAACTCCCGACTGATCAGCTCAGGACACTGGTTACAGTTTTGTATCCAGAGTGGGAGAGAGGCAGGCTTTGGTGTCTACATACATTGTTCTGGCCATCATCTACCCAGAAGCCCCTGGCCTTCTGTAACCTTTTATTGGGAAGGAGAATGGGTGATCATGTGTTTGAAAAACCAAAGGATTCAGTGGACCCATCCAGGTTAGATAACTCACAAGGAATTAGACATTGATTTTCTTCTTGAACCACAGAGCTGAAGACAAAATGTCTTCCTAATAATTTAGTTGTTAATAACCTTTAATTATATTTTTATTAGCCCATTGAGTCAGTGGGCAAGTCAACAGAAGAGTACACTGTTGTCTCTACAGCTCACAGTCTAAATGATTAAGGTCAGTGCATGCACATGAAAGTGTGGCTGATGTCCTAGGAAGTGACTACAGAAATGACGGAGACGTGGGAAACTAGAGCAGTCCTGCATTGAATTTATTCCTATTGCGAGCCAAACGGACCAGTGATGATCAAAAACCGAACCTTCCGGTCAGGAGCGACTGCAGTGCCTGAGTGTTCTTACCTCTCTTGCTTTAAGTGGTAATCTTAAAAGTTGCATTGTGCTCTTCCTCTGTTTGGAGATAGATATATATAGAGAGAGAAAGAGAGAAATACTATAAGGAAGTTTATTTCTTAGGGGGTGCACTGAACAATATTTCTTTTACAGCATAATACAGGGGTGGGGATATGCAAAAGGAATGTGTATTTTTGCTAGTTCCTATCTTCTGAGATAATAAGCACAATCCTGAAATGGATCCAATAATTCAGCTAGATGTTATAGATTAGTATTTCAGTTTGCAGTAGATTGTGTGTGCACTAAGTAAAAGTTCCATGATTCACAATTTGGGTGTTAACCATGTCAGAGAAGCTGTTACTGGTCAGCAGAATCTATGATGCGCTAGGTGTGACACAAACATTAACTAGCCATTAACATTTGTAAGGCCAAGTGTGCCATGCAGAAGTCTTCATTTTTATAGCAGACTGCATTAAAACAAGTTAAATCACACTGTCTGGGGAAAGTCTTGTCTACAAAACAAAGAACGCCGTAAAGCTCGGGTTTATTTTATTACAAAGGGGAGTGTGTGATACAAGGAACACTTGAAACACTCAGACTCAATGGCGGCATCCAGGTTAGAAGTCCCCAAAAATTAAGACGTTGGCTTTCTTGTGAAGCATAGAGCTGGGGGTAGGGTTCCAATAGTCTAGTCTTAAGTAACTTGTCATGTACTTTTACTCACTGGGACTCTAATACATGCATGCAGATATAGGGACATCCACTGGAGCATGTCTACCTGCCAGAAAACTGTCACTTCCTCTCTAGTAGCCGTCGGCTGCCATTAACACTCAGCCAGGGTAGGAGCTTGGGAGGCCATGCTGCAGTGTGGCTGGCTTAATCTGTGCAGGCAGCCACAGCTACTGAGTCCATGAGTACAGGTCCTGTCATGTCCAGAAGACAGATTTGTCTCCATCCTTTGGAACCTCTGGCTCTTAGACTCCCTCTGCCCCTCCCATGTTGTCCCCTGAGCCTTGGGAGAGGGGCGATACACACTTACGGCTGAGCTCTCCACTTGGGCGATTCACTGACCTTCACCAGTTGTCAGTTCCTGTGATAACCACTGACCCCCACACAAGGAAGCTTCTCTGAGAGGTGCTGAACGCTGCATTACTCTCTATATAAGGATACATATAGCACGTTGGCACTGTGTCCTCTTAGCAGATCACCCCTAGGGCCTATGAGCTCCCCAGCCATAGAACCCAGTGGGTTCTTGGCCAGATTTGCCCTGCCTTGCATGGAATTTTCTCCTTCGAGGGCAGGTCCTAAGTGCAACCAGAAAGCAACAGTTACCACTACATTTTCGCCACTGATGTACCACGGGCATATCTTGATGGACCAGTTACTAATAGTTTTATAACTCTTTGGGGGTTCTGGGCCTGTTGAAAATCTTACAAAGGCTATATATTGTAGTTTCAGAAAAGTAGATGTGCCTGTCTGCTAAAGGTAGTTGATGGTTTCACTGGAACCAGACCAGAAGCCACCAGTGACTCATGGGCTCCAGCTTCAGTGCCTGATCTTGCCTTGCCCTCTCATTTCACAAGTGACTAATGCTTCCCTTAAATTTACTAGTCCCTGCCTTTGCTGCTACTCCACATTTGCCATTGTAAGTTGTAGCCAGACGAAAGTACTTGAAAACCTTTGATGTACAGAAGATGTGCAAACAGTGTGGATGTTTACATATCTTAAGTAAGCTCATTAATGATCCATTCAACAAACACCAGCAATATCCAGTTTCCCATGACGGCCTCAGGCAACTGCTGCTGCTGCTGCTGTGTATGTGTGTGCGTGTGGGGGGAGGGTTAGTTTTTCTAATGTCTAGGTCTTCCTTGAAACAATCTCCAGTGTCCTGAAATGCTGGCTTTGGGTTGGGGTGTGGAGCTAGGCTGGCTCTGGTGACATGTGTGCCTAGCACACACTAAGCCCTGGGTCCCACCCACAGCTCTGGGGTGGGATGAGGCACATTTTCAAAAATGAATCAGGGAGGTAATGAGCAGTAGTTCACGGGAGTCATTTTTAATTTTTAACTACTATTTAAACTAGTTGAGAAAATTTGAGAGTCCATCTATCTATTTGCCTATCAATGGACACATCATTACCAAAAGCAGGAAACACCCTGGGTTGGGGTTCCTCAAACTTACTGTGCTTGTGTATAACCTGGGAAGCCTGCTAAGAATGATGGCCAGTGAGGTCTAAGGACTGCATTTCGGTAAAGTAGTGCTTCATATCCCCCTCTCGTTCTTTGTGACTTTTCTGCCCATTGTGTAAGGACATGTCTTAGCTTCTGAGAATCTTGCCAGAATGTCAGTTACATTTCGAGAAGGACCTGCGAGGTACCAGGCCCCAAGGGAACCAAGGGAATGCTCGGACATGAATACCACTCCTGATACTGATCCTCCTGTGACCTGTTATCTCTAGTGAGCTGATTGGTGATGGAGGACAAGAGATCGGTGCAACAGCTCCAGGTTAAGTGACAACCAGGATTACACATCTGTTGCTGAAAAACTCGGGTGCCCCAAATATGACCAAGGTCAGAACCCTGGTCAGAAGAGGAGGGAGGGTAGTCCAAGACTGAGGCTGGAGAAACGGCTTGTGATTAGGAACACTTGGTGCTATTGCCGAAGACTCGGGTTCATTTCCAAGCACACAGTGTGGCTAACAACCCTGTACCTCCATTTCCAAAGGTTCCAGTGCCCTCTCCTAACCTGTGCAGGCACTGCATGGATGTTACATACATGAGGGCAGAACCCTCATACACAGAAAAAATAACCTTAAAACCCTCTACAGGCTGAAAACAGGGTCTCCCTGCTCAGACTTGACTGACCTGGGGCTCACTCTGTAGACGAGGCTGGCCTCAAACCTTCTCTTGTGTTTTTGAAGATGTGTTAAAGTCTCATGGCTCACCACCAGCGTGATGGCACCTGTTCTACGTAGACTAAAACTGTGACGGACAATCAGTTCAGAACCAACAGTTTCACCTGTGGACTGCCTTCCCACGAAATCATTCCGCTTCATACAATCTGTTCCTCCTTAATAGTCACGCAGTTTCATTGGAAACACTGTTCATAAAAGCGCTCTTTAGTTGTGCAAGTTTGTACACACCTGCAATCTCTTAACTTGTGAGTTCTAGGTCACTTCATCTACTTAAAGAATTTGAGGCTAGCCTGGGCTTTTTGAGAACCTGTCTAGAGAAGAACTAGTTAAAAGTGCTTGCCACTCCTACAGAGGTCCAGGTCTTCCTGTAACTCCAGCACCAAGGGATCCCATGAGGCCTCTGAGGACATACCCATACACACTTGGGCACACGTGCACACACACAGAGGAACCTAACCTGCCCCACCCCCTCCAAATGATAATAATGAATGAGCAGACTCTGTAAAGACCCCCCTCAGCCCTGGGTCTCGTGGTCACTTTCCCTCTGCCCAAATGTGGGTCCTTTGTTTTCCTGCCAGCATCTGTAATAGCTTGCTAAACCTGCTTATTGTAGAGCTTGGGTCAGTCCCAGGAGTTTGGGTTTAGCTCCTTCAAAAGGCCTGGGCGGGTCTACGTAGTGAGTTCCAAGTCACCCAGATCTACACAGAGCTTTTTAAAAAGAGGGCAGAGCGGGATGCTGGGGAGATGGCTCAGCAGTTAAGAGCAGTGGCCGTTCCTTCAGAGACCTGGGTTCAATTCCCAGCACCACATGGTAGCTCGCAGCTTATCTGCACCCTCACTTCAGGGACCTGACACAGGTTTACATGCAGGCAAGATGCCAGTGCATGTAAAGAGAGCATCTAAAAAAGAAAGGCGGCCGGCTTAGCATGCATGAGCTCTTAGATACAACTCCCTGCACCATGCCACCCAAACGTCAAAGCTATAACAGGCTAAAGATCTTCATTGGCCCTGTTTAACAAGTGTAAGTTAGAATAAGTTATGGGAATACACCAGGCAAAGACTTTGTGGGATTACCAAGCTGAAGGGAGCAGGATGTAGTTTGGTCATTGCAAAGTTACTTGTAAGGTAAAACAAAGTCAGCTCAGCCTAAAGCTAAAAGAAGGAGCCACACTGTGTACTCAGCCAGACTAAGAACGTGGCTGTCCTCTGTGCTCCGCTGCAAGTCAGATAAGGTTATCTTGATGAGGGAGCTTCTGTATGAGTGCTTTTGATTTTTAACCTGGTCCCTAGGGGCCTGGGTTAGGAACCTAGTCCAAAACAGCCACGTGAAATCTTCATCAAAATGTTTTGCTCCCAAAGTATCTGTTTCCCAAATTCGGAGTGTGGTGGCCTATTACCCTATCAGAGGCAGGAAAATTGCCACAAATTCAAATCCTGCCTAGACTACATAGCAGATTCTGTCTTGGACAAAGCCATCACCATCACGTGACACAGAGGAACCCTACAGAGTCTCAGATGCTCACTGCTGATTCATTAGGCCAAGATGGGCCTCTAACCAAGGAACCACGATTGAACGAGGTCAGAAAACCCTGTCAGTCTCCACTCAAGTGCCTTATCAGACCTAACCAGAGCCTGGAGACTTGAGATAAAGGAAGCAAAAACAAAGGCCTTAATTAATTCCCCTCTAACAACAGGTTTCTGAAGGATCCAAGGAAAGCCAGAAACCAAAGTAGCTATTAAAGACACAAGTTTAAACCTGTTATAAGCCGGGAAGGTACTCTTGATTTAGCTGGAAAAACACAACACACACACACATACAAATTTACTTGATTCTAGGAGGACCTTGAGTCCTAGGCCAGTTAAGGCAACAGGGAGATCATCCAACTTTTAAAAGAAAAGATAAAAGGCATGTATTACTGGAAACGCTTTAGAAGGACGCCCCTAGTACTTCCCTGTAGCACAGCGCTCTTAGGAAGAGCTCTGCAGGTCTTCGGATGAGGGAGGGGATGAAAATGTTTACTAGGAGGCCAGTAAAGTCTCCTGTCTCCAAAGCAGTTGTCTGGGAGTTCTGCCTCATCTCCCCATGTTTGTTTTAGGGTTCAGCCTTGATTCACACAGCCCAGTCTCACTTGAGGAAGAATGACCAGCACCTGTGTGTAATTTCTACAAGGTCTGGGATCAGTTTAAGAAACTCAAATCCACGGCACAGTCCTGTGGCAGGGTGAAAAGGTGCTGTCTTTTGCAAAATGCATCACCCAGAAACGTTCTCTCTTGCCCATCTCCCTCCTTACTGTCTAAATCTCTAAACAAAAGAGGAATGAAAATGGTTGTAAAAGATCAAATGCACGCTCCTGGAACCTTGCAAGTGACTCCATCAGAGGATGGAAAAGTGAAGTCTGCCTCTCCATACCATGGCCATTGTTGCTGCCTGGAGGGTGTTTCCACATCCCTGGCAAAGGTCTGATACCAAGAAGACACTGAATTTTTTGTTTTGTTTTGTTTTTCAAGACAGGATTTCTCTGTGTAGCCCTGGCAGGCCGGGAACTCACTCTAGACCAGGCCGATCTGGAGCTCGGAGATAATCCCCCTGCCTCTGCTGGAGTTAGAGGCATGCACCACCACCATCGAGCAGAGTTTAATTTTTTTTTTTTTTTATTTTTGTTTGATGTGTGCTCCACAGCTGTGGGAGCCCAGAGAGGCAGTTGGATCCCCTGGAGATACAGTAATTGCGAACGGTCTGGTGTGAGTGCTGAACTCGGTCCTCTGAAAGAGCAGCAAGCATTCTTAGCTGCTGAGCCATCTTGGCAGCCCCTGAAATGGTAAGATAGGCCTTATCTTGGAAAGCCACCCACTTAGTCACACAGGCTGGCTGGGCTTCAAGTCAGTGGGCGAAAGTGCTCCTGCTAGCACATGTGAGGCTATGGGCTTAATCCCCTGCGCAGCACAATGAAGACTTCTCCCAGCTCAATATGAGCTAACTAGAATGTCCTAGTCACAGGGAGTGTTGGGTTAGGCTGTTGCCCTCATATAGGAACTACATTTACTAGGGAGGGGGAGAAAGCTTCTCCAAGGTATTTCTCTTATACTGAGCTCATACCAAGGACAGATTGGTGTGTGCGTGCTCTGTGTTCCTACTGTATATGCATGCATACTCTGTTCTCAACTAGCAGTTTCCCATCTTCAGCCTCCTAAATGCTGAGATCACAACTATGCTGACTCCAGTTTACTGTTTGTCTCCTTGTCCCAACTAAGGAAAACTCTGAAGGGTCATCTCAGCCTCAAAACCGTGTGAGGGCGGCGGTTGAGCTTAGAGGTAAAGTGCTTAGCCTAGCGTGCATGAAGTATTGGATTTGAACCTCAGCACACACTCAAAGGCCAATAAATAGTGCAACTGTCAAAAATGCATGAGGGTTGTCTGTGGCCTTCCTGATACCTAGCGACTCAGTTTCCCCCTCTACCCATCCCGCTCCACTTCCCTTTCTGCTTCCGGGTGTGACTAGCTTCCATGCAGATGACCTCTAGCCACGCCCACACTCTTCCTTTTGGTTCTGATTGAGTTCCGTAAAGGAGGGAATGTAGTTTTGAAAATATTTGTCAAGTAGCCAACTTGTGTTACTTCCTTTAGTCTACATAGCTACCGAGTATGGTCCTCCTACCTAACATACAGTAACTCACAAACCATAAATTGGCCAAAGATCCTACAGCAGAGCCGGGCTGAGGTGTAGTCACAGCTGCAATCAAGGTCTCGGGAAGGACTGCTGCTGGTTGAGAAATGCTACTAACCATTGCCCGATGTGTGGAGTTGTGATGTGTTTGGGTGGTGCTAGGGACCAAGATACGCTAGGTGGTTATTCCACCACTGAGCGCCATCCTCAGTCCTGCAGCTGGGATTCAAACCGATAGCCGTTTGGTTTCAAGGCCGCATCCCTTCCGCTGGCCACACTACCATCTTGAACAGGTCAGAGGGTTGCAACCCACAGCTGGAGCTCACTCCGCCTTCTGAAAGCCCTGGGGCCACCTGTGATAGCTCACACCTTTGACTCCAGCACTGGGGAGGCAGAGGCAGGCGGATCTCTGAGTTGGAGGCAAAAGTACTCTGCATATTGAGTTCCAGGACATCCAAGGCTACCCAAAGAAACTCTGTCTTGAAAACAAACAAGCAAACAAAAATGCCCCAGGATATTAAATCCCCGGCACCAAGAACAAGCAAAGCCAGCAATGCCTGTGGGGAGTTAGGACACTAGCTGACTGTCAGTCATGCTCCCAAGTGAGTCCACTGGTATTTTTCTTTTAAGCTCTTCAGCTGAGAACAGGACACAGGGAAAAACAAAAACAAGAAAACCTGGGTTTTAATGAGGACAAAGGGTAATTTGTGTACTCACATGGGATCAAACCAGAGAAACTTAGAAAACCTCTGGGTAGGTCTCCTGTGTTAAAAATGAGTCCTAGAAAGGTCAAGAGACTACCCAAGTTCAGTTCATGGCAGAGCCCACACAGTAAACTGTAGTCCCCACCCCCGCCCACCACTTCAGCCTCATCTTCTCCTGAGCTGACCTTGGACCAGCAGTTCCCAGTCTGACCCTGGCTACTCCCTCAGGCCTACCCTCTCTCCTCTCGCCTGCCTCTCCACAAAGCTTGGCTTTGATCTTGCTTACCTAGGCTGCCTCAGGCTGCCCACCACCCCGATTGCCACAAGAATCCTGTCCTCAAGTCTCTGAACAGGTTTGACAGCGGGGGTAAAGGCAGGAATGAGAAGCATGACAGGGCTTCTGCTCCCAGGCTGGCCCTCTGTGTGGCCTCAGGCCTGGGAAGCTCACAAGCAAGCTTGCTCCTCAGGTAGAGCGGGGAAGCCACAGAAACTAAGCATCTGTCTCCTCCCTGCTCAGTGTCTGACTTGCCACACCTGCCTGTGGGGAAGGGCGGCCAAAGGCTTAAGGAGAGATACCTTCCTCCGCCCCCTTTCTCCACCAGAACTCAGACCCTAAGCTCCTCCTTAAACTGCCTTTTGAATTCCTAAAACTCCCCATCTCTCTTAGCTGCTGTTTGCTCCCTCTCCTCTTCCCTGCCTGTCCCACCTAAATCACAGCCTTCCAGGACTGTTTGTACCTCAGGGCAGCTGGTGTCCTCAGGAAGCCCCTGACCAAAAGGCATCTGGGGAGGCAGGGTGGTTTGGAGGTGGTGGCAGGGCATAAACAGGCCCCTTCTCCATCCCTCCTCTCAGCCTGGTGAGTCAGCAGCACAGGGCCACACACAAGGCTCCCATTCAGGGCTCAGCTTCCTTCTGCTATAACTCAGATCTTGGCCTCTCTCCCTCCCTTATTCTCTATGTGGGCCTTATTCTCACCATGGGAAAGCTCTGCTCCCTGCCCCGGGCCTCCACGCCCCAACCCCCACCCCAACTCCCCAACACCACATCAGTCTACATTCCTCACTCTTGCTTTCTGGGGAGTAGGGTAATCCCAGCCGGCTGTGGACATAGAGGACCCAGAACAAAATAGAAATGATACATTCGTGAGTCCTCATTTGCATATCCAATAGAGATCTGTGGGCGTGCTGGCATAAGTCTGTGGTGCCAAGTTGAAGGACAGCCTGGGTTACATAGCAAGATACTGTATTGAAAGGAAATAAATACAGGTGAAAGCCAGTTGTTTGTTGTTGGTGGCTCTTATGTAACCTTGAGCTGGATCTAGAAACACACAGACACACACACACAGACACACACACACACACTAAGTGCTGCAGTTTACACTTTGGTGGTGGGGATGGTCTCACATAGTGACATCTTACAATAATGCACGTCTTGAGACATAGTAGGTGTCTCAGGTTGGGGTGGGGGCTGTCCAAGAGCCTAAATGGAGAGCAGGATCAGAGGGCTTAGAGATTTATAATTCACTCAGGCAGAAGGGAGAGGTATCTTGGGTGCAAAAGGAATTTGGACCCAAAAGACATTAAGAATAACAATATTGTCGTTCTCTATGGAACCCAGGGAAGTGACGACGATGTGAGCCACCTCTTCCAGTAGCTTGCCCTCTTCCCATCGGGGTTTCTGCCTAGTACACAGCAGCTAGTCTGTAGGTTATCTGCCCTTGTCCATTGGAGTTGCAGGGTAGGGAAGACAAACTTGCACGTCTGAACTAAACTTGCACGTCTGGATTAAAGGACGCTGGTTCTGATGCCACTGCTGAGCACAAATGCCAAGCAGGCTTCTTCAGGCTGGCAGCCTCACCCTGCTCCCAAAAGCTAGGTTGATCGCGCCCCCTGGTGTTCGGACGTGGACAACTTCCATGGGACGAGGTGCCGCTGCTCACCAACCTCAGCAACCTAGAGCGATGCGTTCTGCGGCCAGGAGGGGGCGCTGCACCAGAGCCGCCCGCAGGCAGTGCCGCGTGTCCTCTCCTCTCGCCTGTGCTCAACTTCCTTGTGGATGAGCCTCCTGCTAGGTTCCTTAAAAAAAAAAAAAGAAGAAGAAAAAAGACAATGACGATGATGACGATGGTAAAAGGGGAGAGAATGATAGGACCACCTCACAGGATTGCTATGTTTTGGTTTTGGGGTTTTGGGTTTTGGGTGCTGGGGATTAAGCCTAGAGTCTCACACTCACCAGAGTATAAACACTGGAACAGTGAGCTACATCCCTGGCCCTTTTACATGCTTTTAAGTTTGAGATAGGATCTCACTAAGTTATACATGCTGTCCTTGAATTTGTGATCCTTCTGCCTCAGCCTTTCATGGAACTGGGGTTACGGGCCTGCCTGCCCTATGAGCCTTGGTTTGCCTTGGGTCTTAAAGGAGCACGTTTAAAAAGGAAACAACTAGTTCTCAGCACAAATGAGCCCTCACCAAGTCTTGGATAGTGACCAACTCCTTACATATCCTTACTGCTAGAGGGGTCAGGTTGAGTATCACTATTTATTATCCACACACTGCATGATACCCCAGAAATGTCGTGTTGACATCCCAAACACAGAACTCCTAATGGAGTGAGGATTTTATTTTATTTTGCTTTGTTTCTGGTGCTAGGGGCTGAACCCATTATCACTGCTCTACCACTGAGCTAAATCCCCAACTCTCTGTTTTATTGTTTGTTTGGGAGACTAGGTCTCATTCTGTTACTCAAGCTGGACTCAAATTCATAGCCATCCTCCTGCTGCAGCCTCCCAAATGTAGGATTGCAAACTGGGATTACAGGCAATGTGCCACCATGCCTAGTGCGTTTCGTTTGTGTTTTGAGACAAGCTCTCACTCTAGCACAAACGGGCCTGGAACTTGCAATGATCCTCTTGTTCCACCTCCCAGGAGCTGGGGTTACAAGCATGAAACACCACACCCAGTTTCATGAGCCAAGCAAATGGCCAAGAGCCACCACTCTGGAAGGAACACAGAGACTCCATCCGTAGAGACGTCCACGACATAGTCACTATGAGGTGCCAGGCACTGCCATAGGCACTTGTAAGAATAAACTTTCCGCCCTTGGCTTTTGCTGGTAGTGTGTGAGACAAATGTAAAATATGGTACTCACTATTTAGACTGCAGGCGTGATAGGCTCACACCTGTCTACAAGGCAAGTTCCAGGCTACCTAGGGCTCCACGTGGAGACCCTTTCTCAAAAGGCAGCTGTGGTGCACGACTTTAATCCCAGCGCTTGGGAGGCAGAGGCAGGCAGATCTCTGTGAGTTCATGGCCAACCTGGTCTACAGAGTGAGTTTCAGAACAGCCAGGGCTACACTGAGAGATCACGTCTCAGAAACAAAACAAAACAAAACAAACAACAACAAAACAAATACAAAAGAAAAGAGGAAAGACAGCTGTGGCTGCAGGTATTCGGCCAGTGGGGTTAGCAAAGGTCTGGCAGAGGAAATGACATTTGTCCTGGCTTTGGAGGAGATGTGAACCAGGAGTAAAGAGCCCTAAGAATAGCAGTGCCAGGCGAAGTGCTGGGTGCAGTCCCAGCACCAAAGCTGAGCCGTACGTAAGCACCACACCAAGAGCCTGATAAGTGTGTGCCGCCTCGGGCGGAAGTGTGGACGGGGAGAACTCTGTGGGAGCCATGAACAGCGTACTCTGCCCGGGGAAGGAGTTTAGACTTCTGAGCCTCCGACAGCCAGAACTGAGGAGACACCCAGAATACAAGCTCCCTTCTGGTAAAGCTAAGTTAAGCTTCAAGCTCCTTCTGAACCCTAAAGGACCCAAGCTGCGTGGTCAGCACATGATTATAAAGTGCAAGGGCAAGCTCCACGGTTGCTTGATGCATCTTCCTTTCTGCTCCTCCCAACATTACTCTCGGCTCCGTGTGGGCTGGCCCTGGAGTGACGGTCGCACGCAGTTTTGGGATTGGCCTAAAGTTAAATTGAATAAGAAGCTATTTGTTATAACGGGAGGTGTATTTATTTATTATATATTTTGTTGTTTTGCTTTTGTTGTTGTTGTTGTCTGTCTGTCTGTCTGTCTGTCTCAAGAGCAGTGAGGCTGCTCGATGGGTAAAGGTGTTTGTTACCAAGCCAAACAAGCTGGGATCAGCCCCCAGAATCTACACGTTAGAAGGAGAAAACGGACTCTGAACTCCTTCCTGTGTGCACCATGCTACCTGCGCACATGTGCCCACACCATGAATACATACAGAACTGTGTATAAAAATGGTGCTAGAGGTATCATCTTATTTCAGGTTATAATTCAAAGCCACAGTGATAAAAACATCATGATGCCGGCATAAAAACAGACACACAGGGGTTGGGGATTTAGCTCAGTGGTAGAGCGCTTGCCTAGCAAGCGCAAGGCCCTGGGTTCGGTTCCCAGCTCCGAAAAAAAGAAGAAAGAAAGAAAGAAAAAAAAAAAACCAGACACACAGATCAATTAAAGCCCAGATGTTATGGCCACACAGCTATGGCCTCCTGAGTTTCCACAAATACACACTAAAGAAAGACAGTATCTTTAACAGGTGGTGCTGGGGGAAACGTAGAACAGTCAAACCACACCCTTACCTTTTACTTTGCCCAATAAAACAACTCCAAATGGGTCAAAGACCTGCATGTGAGACCTGAAACTCAGAAACTGAGGAAGAAGTAGAGAGAACTCTCAAAGTTATAGGCATGGGTGCTGACTCTCTGACTAGGACCCAGTCGTTCATTCTGGAAGTAAGGCCAACAGTCAATAAATAAGACCACATTGAAATTAAAAAGCTTTGTACAGCAAACAAAATAATTAATTAATATTTAATATTTTATTAAGGGATAGGTTGGAGACTAGGAAAAAATCTTTGCCAACTATATGTCTGTGAAAAGATTAATATGAAGAATTACAAGCAAAACGAAAGAGCTAGAAAGATGTTTCAATGATGAAGAGGCCCTGTTCTGCAGTGACGATGATCCACCGAACAAGTTAGGCACCCCCACAAATGCCTGTAACCTTAGCTTGCAGGGGGCCAGGGGGCGGAGACCAGAGAACCTCTGGGGCTTGCTTGCTCCCAGCTTACCTGAGACAGAAGCTCTAAGATCAGGGGGAGACCCTGTCTCAAAGAAATAGGCAGAGAGTGATGGAGGAAGACCCCAGTGCCATCTCTGTTCTCAGCTACACAGAGAGGTGTGCCTAAATACACACATGTCCGTGCACTCTCCCAGAAACACACAAATAAATACTCTTTCAAAACCTAAAGAATATACGCCTGATTGAAGAACATAATCTCAAAAAAAAATACAAATGACCAATAAATGTTTTTAAAACGGTTCAATATCCTTACTTTGCAAGGAAAACTTCCTGAGCTACCAAACTAAACTACAAACGAAAACTAGCAACCTAAAACTACGTTGAGATTCTGTTTCACCCCGATCAGAATGACCATCAATGAGAGGACAAATGACAACACATGCTGGGAAGAAAGGGGACCCTTATTCACTGCTGCTGGGAATGTGAGCTGGTCTGACTACCATGGGAATCCTTGAGCGCTCTCGACACGCCGGAAATAGAACCACCTCTATGACCTAGCTATTCTGTTCCTGGGCACACACCCAAAGGACTCCGTGTCCTACCACAGAGACACTCACCCATCCGTGCTGTTCTAGCCACGATAGCTAGGATGTGGAATCAGCCAGATGTCTGTCAACTGGTGAATGGGAAATAAAAATATGATACATATATATCCTTCTTTGTTTGTCAACTCCACACAGGCTAAAGTTGGCTGGGAAGAGATAATTAAGAAAATGCTCAAAGGGGCGGCGCAGATCTTCCTGGCTGCTGAGGCCGTGGAGAGCTCATAGGCAACACCCCGCCAGCAAGCTTGAGCCTGGGGACCACAGGTAAGACAAACTTTTCTGCTACAAACGACTTGCCTGGTGATCTCGGGTCACACAGAGGCGGAGTTCCTCTGGGGCCGGACACTTCCGGTGTTTGGCCAGAGTCCCGGACCAGCGGAGGATCCCTGCCTTCAGCAGCTCTCTGCTCCCAGGCCCCCTGGAGGGGAGTTCTCGCCGCCTGGTCGGGCGGGCACTCCTGAGGCAGCAGAGCGGAGGAGACCACCAACGCTGCCCACCCCTGCCCACATCCCTGGCCCAGGAGGAAACTGTATACGGCCTCTGGGTACCCGTAGAGGAGGGCCCAGGAGCAGCAGATCCACTGCGTCTGAGACACCGCACCTGAAGGGACCGACTGGATAAACAGTTCTCTGCACCCAAATCCCGTGGGAGGGAGAGCTAAACCTTCAGAGAGGCGGACACGCCTGGGAAACCAGAAGAGACTGCACGCTGCACACAGTACTGACCCCAGAGGAAAACAAAACCTATCTGGAACCCTGGTGCCGCGAAACCTCCCGGAAGGGGCGGCGAGATCTTCCTGGCTGCTGAGGCCGTGGAGAGCTCATAGGCAACACCCATGAGCAAACTTGAGCCTGGGGACCACAGGTAAGACAAACTTTTCAGCTACAAACGACTTGCCTGGTGAACTCAAGACACAGGCTCACAGGAACAGCTGAAGACCTGTAGAGAAGAAAAACTACGCGCCCGAAAGCAGAACACTCTGTCCCCATAACTGGCTGAAAGAAAACAGGAAAACAGGTCTACAGCACTCCTGAAACACAGGCTTATAAGACAGTCTAGCCACTGTCAGAAATAGCAGAACAAAGTAACACTAGAGATAATCTGATGGCGAGAGGCAAGCGCAGGAACCCAAGCAACAGAAACCAAGACTACATGGCATCATCGGGAGCCCAATTCTCCCACCAAAGCAAACACAGAATATCCAAACACACCAGAAAAGCAAGATCTAGTTTCAAAATCATATTTGATCATGATGTTGGAGGACTTCAAGAAAGACATGAAGAACTCCCTTAGAGAAACACAGGAAAACATAAACAAACAAGTAGAAGCCTACAGAGAGGAGACACAAAAATCCCTGAAAGAATTCCAGGAAAACACAATCAAACAGTTGAAGGAATTAAAAATGGAAATAGAAGCAATCAAGAAAGAACACATGGAAACAACCCTGGATATAGAAAACCAAAAGAAGAGACAAGGAGCTGTAGATACAAGCATCACCAACAGAATACAAGAGATGGAAGAGAGAATCTCAGGAGCAGAAGATTCCATAGAAATCATTGACTCAACTGTCAAAGATAATGTAAAGCGGAAAAGCTACTGGTCCAAAACATACAGGAAATCAGGACTCAATGAGAAGATCAAACCTAAGGATAATAGGTATAGAAGAGAGTGAAGACTCCCAGCTCAAAGGACCAGTAAATATCTTCAACAAAATCATAGAAGAAAACTTCCTAACCTAAAAAAGAGATACCCATAGGCATACAAGAAGCCTACAGAACTCCAAATAGATTGGACCAGAAAAACACCTCCGTCACATAATAGTCAAAACACCAAACGCACAAAATAAAGAAAAGAATATTAAAAGCAGTAAGGAAAAAGGTCAAGTAACATATAAAAAGGCAGACCTATCAGAATCACAACAGACTTTTCGCCAGAAACTATGAAGGCCAGAAGATCCTGGACTGATGTCATACAGACCCTAAGAGAACACAAATGCCAGACCAGGTTACTGTATCCTGCAAAACTCTCAATCAACATAGATGGAGAAACCAAGATATTCCATGACAAAACCAAATTTACACAATATCTTTCTACAAATCCAGCACTACAAAGGATAATAAATGGTAAAGCCCAACATAAGGGGGCAAGCTATACCCTAGAAGAAGCAAGAAACTAATCGCCTTGGCAACAAAACAAAGAGAAGAAAAGCACACAAACATAACCTCACATCCAAATATGAATACAACAGGAAGCAATAATCACTATTCCTTAATTTCTCTCAACATCAATGGCCTCAACTCCCCAATAAAAAGACATAGATTAACAAACTGGATACGCAACAAGGACCCTGCATTCTGCTGCCTACAGGAAACACACCTCAGAGACAAAGACAGACACTACCTCAGAGTGAAAGGCTGGGAAACAACTTTCCAAGCAAATGGTCGGAAGAAGCAAGCTGGAGTAGCCATTCTAATATCAAATAAAGTCAATTTTCAACTAAAAGTCATCAAAAAAGATAAGGAAGGACACTTCATATTCATCAAAGGAAAAATCCACCAAGATGAACTCTCAATCCTAAATATCTATGCCCCAAATACAAGGGCACCTACATACGTAAAAGAAACCTTACTAAAGCTCAAAACACACATTACACCTCACACAATAATAGTAGGAGATTTCAACACCCCACTCTCATCAATGGACAGATCATGGAAACAGAAATTAAACAGAGACGTAGAAAGACTAAGAGAAGTCATGAGCAAATGGACTTAACAGATATTTATAGAACATTCTATCCTAAAGCAAAAGGATATACCTTCTTCTCAGCTCCTCATGGTACTTTCTCCAAAATTGACCATATAATTGGTCAAAAAATGGGCCTCAACAGGTACAGAAAGATAGAAATAATCCCATGCGTGCTATCAGACCACCACGGCCTAAAACTGGTCTTCAATAACAATAAGGGAAGAATGCCCACATATACGTGGAAATTGAACAATGCTCTACTCAATGATAACCTGGTCAAGGAAGAAATAAAGAAAGAAATTAAAAACTTTTTAGAATTTAATGAAAATGAAGATACAACATACCCAAACTTATGGGACACAATGAAAGCTGTGCTAAGAGGAAAACTCATAGCGCTGAGTGCCTGCAGAAAGAAACAGGAAAGAGCATATGTCAGTAGCTTGACAGCACACCTAAAAGCTCTAGAACAAAAAAGAAGCAAATACACCCAGGAGGAGTAGAAGGCAGGAAATAATCAAACTCAGGCAAAATCAACCAAGTAGAAACAAAAAAGGACCATAGAAAGAATCAACAGAACCAAAAGTTGGTTCTTTGAGAAAATCAACAAGATAGATAAACCCTTAGCCAGACTAACGAGAGGACACAGAGAGTGTGTCCAAATTAACAAAATCAGAAATGAAAAGGGAGACATAACTACAGATTCAGAGGAAATTCAAAAAATCATCAGATCTTACTATAAAAGCCTATATTCAACAAAACTTGAAAATCTGCAGGAAATGGACAATTTCCTAGGCAGATACCAGGTACCGAAGTTAAATCAGGAACAGATAAACCAGTTAAACAACCCCATAACTCCTAAGGAAATAGAAGAAGTCATTAAAGGTCTCCCAACCAAAAAGAGCCCAGGTCCAGACGGGTTTAGTGCAGAATTCTATCAGACCTTCATAGAAGACCTCGTACCAATATTATCCAAACTATTCCACAAAATTGAAACAGATGGAGCACTACCGAATTCCTTCTATGAAGCCACAATTACTCTTATACCTAAACCACACAAAGACCCAACAAAGAAAGAGAACTTCAGACCAATTTCCCTTATGAATATCGATGCAAAAATACTCAATAAAATTCTGGCAAACCGAATCCAAGAGCACATCAAAACAATCATCCACCATGATCAAGTAGGCTTCATCCCAGGCATGCAGGGATGGTTTAATATACGGAAAACCATCAACGTGATCCATTATATAAACAAACTGAAAGAACAAAACCACATGATCATTTCATTAGATGCTGAGAAAGCATTTGACAAAATTCAACACCCCTTCATGATAAAAGTCCTGGAAAGAATAGAATTCAAGGCCCATACCTAAACATAGTAAAAGCCATATACAGCAAACCAGTTGCTAACATTAAACTCAATGGAGAGAAACTTGAAGCAATCCCACTAAAATCAGGGACTAGACAAGGCTGCCCACTCTCTCCCTACTTATTCAATATAGTTCTTGAAGTTCTAGCCAGAGCAATCAGACAACAAAAAGGAGGTCAAGGGGATACAGATCGGAAAAGAAGAAGTCAAAATATCACTATTTGCAGATGATATGATAGTATATTTAAGTGATCCCAAAAGTTCCACCAGAGAACTACTAAAGCTGATAAACAACTTCAGCAAAGTGGCTGGGTATAAAATTAACTCAAATAAATCAGTAGCCTTCCTCTACACAAAAGAGAAACAGGCCGAGAAAGAAATTAGGGAAATGACACCCTTCATAATAGATCCAAATAATATAAAGTACCTCGGTGTAACTTTAACCAAGCAAGTGAAAGATCTGTATGATAAGAACTTCAAGACTCTGAAGAAAGAAATTGAAGAAGATCTCAGAAGATGGAAAGATCTCCCATGCTCATGGATTGGCAGGATTAATATAGTAAAAATGGCCATTCTGCCAAAAGCGATCTACAGATTCAATGCAATCCCCATCAAAATACCAATCCAATTCTTCAAAGAGTTAGACAGAACAATTTGCAAATTCATCTGGAATAACAAAAAACCCAGGATAGCTAAAACTATCCTCAACAATAAAAGGACTTCAGGGGGAATCACTATCCCAGATCTCAAGCAGTATTACAGAGCAATAGTGATAAAAACTGCATGGTATTGGTACAGAGACAGACAGATAGACCAATGGAACAGAATTGAAGACCCAGAAATGAACCCACACACCTATGGGCACTTGATTTTTGACAAAGGAGCCAAAACCATCCAATGGAAAAAAGATAGTATTTTCAGCAAATGGTGCTGGTTCAACTGGAGGTCAACATGTAGAAGAATGCAGATCGATCCATGCTTATCACCCTGTACAAAGCTTAAGTCCAAGGGATCAAGGACCTCCACATCAAACCAGATACCTCAAACTAATAGAAGAAAAACTGGAAGCATTTGGAACACATGGGCACTGGAAAAATTTCCTGAACAAAACACCCATGGCTTATGCTCTAAGATCAAGAATCGACAAATGGGATCTCATAAAACTGCAAAGCTTCTGTAAGGCAACGGACACTGTGGTTAGGACAAAACGGCAACCAACAGATTGGGAAAAGATCTTTACCAATCCTACAACAGATAGAGGCCTTATATCCAAAATATACAAAGAACTGAAGAAGTTAGAGAGCAGGGAGACAAATAACCCTATTAAAAAATGGGGTTCAGAGCTAAACAGAGAATTCACAGCTGAGGAATGCCGAATGGCTGAGAAACACCTAAAGAAATGTTCAACATCGTTAGTCATAAAGGGAAATGCAAATCAAAACAACCCTGAGATTTCACCTCACACCAGTGAGAATGGCTAAGATCAAAAACTCAGGTGACAGCAAATGCTGGCGAGGATGTGGAGAAAGGGAACACTCCTCCATTGTTGGTGGGGTTGCAGACTGCTACAACCATTCTGGAAATCAGTCTGGAGGTTCCTCAGAAAATTGGACATTGAACTGCCTGAGGATCCAGCTATACCTCTCCTGGGCATATACCCAAAAGATGCCCCAACATATAAAAAAGACACGTGCTCCACTATGTTCATATCGCCGCCTTTATTTATAATAGCCAGAAGCTGGAAAGAACCCAGATGCCCTTCAACAGAGGAATGGATACAGAAAATGTGGTACATCTACACAATGGAATATTACTCAGCTATCAAAAACAATGACTTTGTGAAATTAGTAGGCAAATGGTTGGAACTGGAAACTATCATCCTGAGTGAGCTAACCCAATCACAGAAAGACATACATGGTATGTACTCATTGATAAGTGGCTATTAGCCCAAATGCTTGAATTACCCTAGATGCCTAGAACAAATGAAACTCAAGACGGATGATCAAAATGTGAATGCAGATCGCTCCTGAGAGACACAGCCAGAATACAGCAAATACAGAGGCGTATGCCAGCAGGAAAGCACTGAACTGAGAACAGGACCCCTGTTGAAGGAATCAGAGAAAGAACTGGAAGAGCTTGAAGGAGCTCGAGACCCCATATGTACAGCAATGCCAACCAACCAGAGCTTCCAGGGACTAAGCCACTACCCAAAGACTATACATGGACTGACCCTGGACTCTGACCTCGTGGGTTGCAATGAATATCCTAGTAAGAGCACCAGTGGAAGGGGAAGCCCTGGGTCCTGCTAAGACTGAACCCCTAGTGAACTAGACTGTTGGGGAGAGGGCAGCAATGGGGGAGGGTTGGGAGGGAACACCCATAAGGAAGGGGAGGGGAGGGGATGTTTGCCCGAAACCGGAAAGGGAATAACACTTTCGAAATGTATATAAGAAATACTCAAGTTAATAATAAAAAAAAAAAGAAAGAAAGAAAGAAAGGAAGGGGAAAGGAATCAGATGGAACAGCCAGGAGTCCAAAGACAAAAGGGGTTTGGATTACAGAGGGAAGGGCAGCCAATGCCATATGACAGCCATGCTGTGCACCAGGTACTAACTGTATGATTCTGGGCTAACCCTGGCAAACAGATATATGCTCTGATATGTTAAATAGACAGCTCAGCCTTTTGTTCTGGGGATGAAACATAACATCTTTTTCTTTGTAAAACCTTCTAGTGTTAAAATCTATTGCAGTCTGAAGACAGTTTGTCCACATTATTCCATGGTAGCTGTTTTTAACTTAAAGTCCAGTGGTTGTAAATTGCAACCACATCTACAAAATACCTTTGTAATAGAATTGATGTTAATATTTGACCCCAAATAAGTTATATAGTACAACCCATAAATAACCCATCAGATGCCAATTCAAATGTGCACTCCTCAACATGTTGCTGCCTCAAGGCTTCCTATTTTACCTAAATGGCATCCTGTAGTTTATCTTTGTAATATGGATTTATTATAATAAAATCGCTTGAAAAATTGTTTGCTTAATGGGTATAGATTATAATGTCCATGGTTATTTTTGGATCAGGATTTATGTATTCTTGAACAGTGTTTGACTCAGACTTCTAATTCCCATTTATAGGAATATGTAAACATTTTCCTTTGTGGATAGTTCTCTAAGGGAGGTGGTAACAATTTAGTAATGGATGCATCTTTCAACCTAAGCCCCTCTGCCTTTGACAAATAAAGGGAGATTTTGTTTTCAAAAAAAAAAAAAAAAGAAAATGCTCCCAGATTGGCCTATAGGCAAGACTGTAGGGCATGTTCTTGACTAGTGGTGATCGATGTGGGAGGACCTAGGCCACCCATGGGCGGTGTCCTCCCTGGGAAGATGGTCCTGACTCTTGGAAGAAAACAGACTGAGCAGTTAATCAGTAAGCAGCACTCCTCTGTGACTTTGGCTTCAGTTCCTGCCTCCCGGTTCTTGCCCCGACTTTGCTTGGTGACAAAACATGACTTAGGGGTTCTAGGTTAAATAAGCCCTTCCTCCCTTCCTTAGTTGCCTTTAGTTATGATGTTTTATTACAGCAAAAGAACCCCCAAATATATATATTCATATATATGTATATATGTATATATATTCATTATATCCATCCATAAAGAAAAAATGTAATTTGCAGGAAAATGGAACTGGAAAATATTGCATTGAGTAACCCAGGCCAGAAAGACAAACCTCGAATGTTCTCTCATGCAGATCCCAGCTTCTAATTTTTATGTATGTGCCTTTATGTGGGAGAGAGTACGTGTAGAGGTGTAGAGGGCAAGAAACTAGAACGGGAGCGCACCTTGCCTTTTCCTTTTCTCAAAGCTGCTCTCTCTCTCTCTCTCTCTCTCTCTCTCTCTCTCTGTGTGTGTGTGTGTGTGTGTGTGTGTGTGTTACACTAGCATACATGTAATATGAAGTGACTGGGGAGAACTGAGAGTAGAGATGCTCAGGTGATGGAGCAGAGATGAGGGGGTGAGAAGGAAGTAGGAAGCTTGGCCAACACTAAGGATGGATGAAAAAGCCCTAGGGAAACCTGCTACTCTTAAACTAATTAAATATTATTTTTTAAGATTTCACACAGCTGGGCATGGTGGTGCAGGCCTTTAATTCCAGCACTCGGGAGGCAGAGTTTGAGGTAACCTGGTTATACAAAGCGAGTTCCAGAACAACTAGGGCTCTGCTATGTCTCACAGAAGGAAAAAATCCAAACGCACAAATAGTCTCAAGACAAAAACGAGAAAACAAAACACAATGTGTGTAGTGGCGCGTGCCTGTAATCTCAGCAACTCCGGAAGCTGAGCAAGGAAGATTGAGCCCTAGTGTTCCACACCAGCCTCAGTAACATGCTAAGACTCCACCTTTAAAACCAAAGTAACCCCCCAAAATCGGCTGGGTGTGATGGCACACACCTTTAATTCCAGCACTCAGGAGGCAGAAACGGGAGGATCTCCGAGATTGAGGCCCATCTGACCTACAGAATGAGTTCCTGGACACCCAAGGGTTTCCCAGACAACACGGGTCAGATCGTGGACTCAAACATGGCTCCTGTCTGGAGCACAGACCATTGCCATCAAAATGGCCACTTCTTCTGCAGTGGTTCCCAGGACTGCAGACTCATAACTGAGAAGGAGAGACCGTAAAGGCTTCTGTGATGCGCCCCTCCCCCAACCCCCACCCACCACCGGTGATGAAGATGCTGAAGTGTAGTTCTTCACTGTTGATGGTTTCTGGGATGAGGGGCAGGGAGGGTGAGGACTCGGTTTTCTTTAAGGGGCTGACTGCTGTGAATTTGACCATCTTCCAATGAGTGTGGGCAACACGGGTTGAACTAGGTGTTTTGTTTTGTTTGGAGCAAGGGTAGGGGGGTAGACCTGGGAGGAATGGGAAACGAGTGCGATCAGGATTTATTGTATGAAATTCCCAAATAATTAATACAAGTGTGTTGGGAGGGGGGATGCAGGTAAAACATTTGATGGAAGCCAAAACCACTCATGGTAAAATATCTCTTTAAAAGTTTTTTTTTTTAACTTTTTTTTTCTTTCTTTTTTCTTTTTTTCGGAGCTGGGGACCGAACCCAGGGCCTTGCGCTTGCTAGGCAAGCGCTCTACCACTGAGCTAAATCCCCAACCCCAAAAGTTTTTTATTTGCAAGTGTTATCTGACTTACTGTTTCAACAAACCAGAAGTAGTTGTGTGTGTGTTAATAAAAAGGAACTGGGAAAAAAATGTTTTTGTTTGATTTGTCTTGAAGATTTTATTTTTACTATTACGTGTATACGTGCATGTGACTGTGTGTAAATGCAGTGCCCCTGGAGTCCACAGAGACCCTCTAGAGGAGTTAGAGGTAGTCGAGAGTCAGACATCGTGGGTGCTGGAACCTGAACCCAGTCCCTCTGCAAGAGCAGTGTGAAGTCTCAACCTCTGAACCAACCCCTCAAGGTAAATCCTCTTGCTGACTAGAATAGGTGAAGTCCATGTTTGCTCACAATGTCTCAAGAAGTATGGTGGATGTGAAGAGATGGCTCAGCAGTTAAGAGCACCCGTTGCTCTTACAGAGTGTAGGTTAGAGGGCTCATGCATCTGCTCAGCCTCTGTGGGAGGCAGAATATGAAAAGTTGGCTGCGCTTACCTAATGCCACAGCCAGATGGGTGTCAGGCAGTGGAAAGCTGCAGGACACCACTCGAGGGATGGGGAAGCATGGTCTGAGCCGCGGGACACAGCTGGAGCTGGCTCGTGGCGGGTGGGGGATGGGGGGTGGTCCCCGGGCCTGCAAGGAGGCCAGCAAGGGCCAGCTGGTTCTCAGACTCTTGGGCATCCAAGTACCGCTGGAAACCACGGAAGAGCTGAGAACGGAGTGTGGGCCATAGGGCTGGATCTAGCCCAGGCCGATCTTGCTGGGGGAAAGTTCTTGGTTAGACAGTGGTAGGCTTGAGCTTAGTGGCTGCTCTAGCTGGGAGGACAGGGAGGCTTTCTTCAGGAGATTAGATGGTGGCTCTGTAGACGAAGGCCTTCTCTATGGCTTCCCACGACAGATCCCAATGAAAGAGGCAGTCCATGGTTTTAAGACATTTATTGTCATGGCGGAAGGTGGATGAGTAAAACCGTACCCCATTTCTCAGAATGGGCTGAGATTAAATATCTTTTGCAGAGAGGAGTGTCTGGGAAGGGAAATTCATTGGCCTTTAGGTACCTCATTCTAATGGAGATATGTCTTGAGTCTGTGTGACCTATGGTCATGTCCTCTACCAGTGAAGGGGCTTGGGGCATTGCTTTTATGTGACTGATGGTCACAAATCTATGGAGGGCTGTGGGCCAGTGGCTGGCCTGGTTTCCTGGAAGTCAGACGAAACACCTATTGTCCCTTTCAGGGTCACCGGGGTTTCAAACCTCCTCAACCAGGAACCAGGGTATCTTTCACTGCCCCAGAACAGAGAACCCAGGTTCAGTTCCAAACACCAACGTGGTGGCTCACAAACATCCAGTTTGTGGCACATTTCTTAATTAATGACTGATGTGGGAGGGCTCCACCTACTGTGAGTGATGCCACCCCAGGGCAGATGGTCCTGAGTCATCAAAAAAAAAAAAAAAACAAAACAGACACATACATGGTACCCACACTTCCATACACACAAGCAAAATTCTCATACACATAAAATAATAAATAGATATTTTTCAAAAACTTAAAAACTTTTTAAAGAGAGAGGTAGCCCTCTGGAGAGAAGATAGCTCCGTGGTTAAAAGCACACACTGCTCCCAGAGGACCAGAGTCCAGTCCTTAGCAGCCATGCCTGTCATCGGCCCACACCTGCCTGTAATTATAAAAGGGATCTGAGGGCCTCTTAAGGTCTTTGTGGGCATTCACACTCACACACGTATATATTAAAACAGATTTTTGCATTAAATTTATCCACTTTACATCCCAGTCTCAGCACCCTCTCCCTCCTCTCCTCCCAGTCCCATCCCTACAACCCCTTCCATTACCCCCCCCCTTGGGCACCACCCCACTCCACAGCAGGACCTAGCACACCCTCTCCTGCTGAGACCCAGCCAGTCACAAAAAAACACATTTTTTAAATTGAAATCCGGTGGTGGATGTGCACACCTTCGGTTCCAGGACTCAGGAGGCAGAGGCAGTTGAGTCTCTGAGTTCAAGGTCAGACTGGTTTCAAGATGGCCAGGACTGCACAGAGAAATCCTGCCTCAAAAGACATTAAAAAATGAAAAAGGAAAGAAAGAAAGAAATTAAAAGATGAGTAGGGATGGAAATGGTAGGGGTGGTAGGATACTTGTCCAGCATGTTCAAGGCCTTCAGATTGATCTCCAGCACCAAGCTGGGACAGACAGACAGACAGACAGACAGACAGACAGACACACACACACACACACACACACACACACACACACACACACACAAATGTGGCCTTACCAAGGGAAAAATAACTATTTATCTGCTCTGGCTTCCACTACATGCAGAGGTGATGTCTTGGAGCGTGAGCCTTTTCTCCCCGCCTTCCACAAGGCCAGTGGCTCCCGTGGTTTATCAGACTCAGAAGAGCCTACGGCTACTGTGTTGGCCTGGGCAGAGGCTTCAGCAGTACCAGGAGCAGCAGTAGCAGCCCTCAGTGGTTTAAGTTGTGGTGCTTGCTTCCTTCCTTCCTTCTTTCTTTCTTTAGCTAATAGTCTTTTTATTGGGGGTGGGAGGGAAGATCCGTATTTGCAAGTTGGAATGATGTTCTTGAGCAGCTGATGGTCCTGCAGAGGTCCACAGCCACCGCCTATCTTGCCAGTCCTGAGTGATGTTTGAAAGCTGTTGAAAACGGAGTCTGAAGATGCTCCCTTGATGGAAGCCTACTAAAACTTCATGTGGCTGGTGACAGCCTGACATTTCACCGTGCCAGAGTGAACCAACAGCCTAGTTTATCCTTGGCCTGTTTTTCTGCATATCGTCCTGAGGTAGACACATTTTAAACGTGTTTGTTTTCAGTAAAGCAGCTATTATAATTTACAACTGACCAACTGACCCCATCTAAACAGACTTTGACTTTGTTTTCCTTTTTTTTTTTTTAATTTTAATACAAGTGCCTGTCTGTGCTCAATTGTCAAGCTACATGCACAGAAGACTGGCCAGCCCAAACAGTGCATTAATCATCCCAAAGGGAACTTAAGGAGTTCACTAAGTGCCTCCTTATCATTAAGGCAGTACAAGTATTTATACTGTAAAATTAATGCAGAGCCTGATCTGAGGGGACAGGACCACCAACCAATGTACACAGACAGACTCTAGGTGGAAACAGAACATTTCTTGATGTTCAGTTTTGCTTCTAGAAACAAAATGAATACATGAACTTTCTTTTCTTTTTTGTAGCAAGCAAGGAAAGATTTACTTTGATTTTTCTAGAGGGTTAAGTAGGGGGGTTGGTTTTGGTTTTGGGGGGTTTTGGGGGTTTTTTGTTTGTTTGTGTTTTGGTTTTTTGGGGGTTTTTTGTTTGTTTGTTTTTTGTTTGTTTGGTTGGTTGGGTTTTTTTTTTTGGTTTTCTGTTTTTTTCTCTGTGTAGCTCTGGCTGTCCTTGAACTCGATCTGTAGACGAGGCTAGCCTTGATCCTCCTGCCTCTGCCTCCTGGGTGCTGGGATTAAAAGTGTGCACCACCCTTCAGCTGAAAGTAGGTCTTTATGTTAAAGTCTCCATCAGTCTGAATTCTCCATGGTTGCCTTATCAGTAATTGCAGTAAAGAATCAGAAAGCGTAGGGAGAATGAGGGGGTGGAAGGGGAAGATGCCATGGTGAGCAAGAGTCCCCAGGCTCAGAAGGGAAGTACCTCAGACCTTCTTTCGTATTGATCCTGGCTTCTAATCTTTATACATGTGCTCAGATGTGCTTTTTACAGCCGTATGGGTCATTTCATTATCCATTCAACAGTTGGTGGACATGTAGGCTAATTATAAATGTAATTCATTTCAAAGAATCTTTTCACGATGTGTATAAAAGCAGGATGTGTGAACAGATTCATTTTTAGAGATCCATTAAATACACTTCCCCCAAAACACCTATGCAACATCAATGGTAAACCTAGACATGTATCACCAGCAGAACAGTAAATTATGCTATTTACACAACTGGCAATTTATGGCAACTACAAAAATGTATAAATATAATTTACTCTTGTTTTGGAAATTATATTTCTTTTTATAACAATAGGACATTGATATTAATGAATTCATCATTGCTAAATTTTTGTTGGTTTTTTAACCTGAATCGTGTAACCCAGGTTATGTGTATAAATGAATCATTCTTCACATAAATGTGAACAGTGAATTAAATCTGGCAACTGGGGCTGGAGAGATGGCTCAGAGGTTAAGAGCACTGACTGCTCTTCCGGAGGTCCTGAGTTCAATTCCCAGCAACCACATGTTGGCTCACAACCATCTATAGTGAGATCTGGTGCCCTCTTCTGGTGTATCTGAAGACAGCAACAGTGTACTCATATTCATAAATAGATAAATTAATTAATTAATTAATTAAAAAAATCTGGCAACTGCTTTTGTTTTAATTTATTCTAGCCCCCCAATAACCACACAAAGAAACTAATATTTATTTTTAAATGCACCTCAATAGCTGAGCAGTTAAATGATCGACCTTTGCCTCCTATGCTAATCTGGTTACCTCTCAGCCCCATTCCATGACACTTGCACATTATTATTATTGATCTGGCTCTTTAGGCTTAAAATGTCCTTCTGTGATCTCTCGTCAGACTCCTTCCTCATGGCTCCAAATCCTCCATCCTTTGATGACCTGACTCTCCTTTCTCTTCTCTCCTTCCTCTGGTTGGTGAACATCCCACCCTATTCTCTACTCTTCCCAGCTATTGGGTGATCAGCATTTATTGCCAAGGCAGAGAATAAACAATGCTAAGAACTGTTTACATAAACTTGAGACAGGGGATTCTTGGTATAATAAAGGCGTTACAATGCCACCTCCAGATTGAAACAAGACATGAGGGCAGAGAAATGAGCATTTGAATAACACAAGGGTAAAACTTACACAATGTACAAAGTCATCATGCTTACATTTCCACCTTTTGTCTAGAAAAAGGCTCTTTTTCCTATAATAATAAACAGCGTACAGTAGGAGCAGTTATGAAAAGTATTATGTAAGAGTTGCTTTCACAATCTCCAGTCCACTATTTTTGTCAAGTAAATAAAGTATTCTATTATCTACCTTATCTCGATGAGTTCAGAGTTCTGTATTCAATTCACTTCTTTGTATTAACATTCTAAAAAGGTCTTTTTAGACCTAGAACATCTTCTTACATTTTAAGTGACTTAAGCTTATACTAAGACTATTGCTATCTAGTCTTTAACCGCATCAGAGACCCAAGAAGGAATTAAATATTACCTGACTATGCAGAAATGACGGAGACAGCTGACTGCCTGGACAGTCCCAATATTCTCTATAGTATTATTATTATATTATCAATAATATAATAATAATCGTCAGCCTTCTGGCCTAGAGTATCTGACAGACCTTTTGTGAAGCAGGAATTATAAGGGCTTGCTTACACTATCTTGGCAGAGCTGGGCAGGCCATTTGTCCTTTCTGGGCAGCATTCTGTCTGCACATGAAGTTAGGGCATTTTCTTCCCTCAGTGGCTAGCTTGCCACAGTTGAAGCAACTCCATACGGGTTTTCTTGATGCTCTTCATCATCTTTGAAGTACAGTGGGGCAGTGTTGGGAGCAGACCTACCTCATAGCCAAAAGATCTTAAATTAATAAAATTATGTTTTTTTCAAGGTCTGATTATTTATTTGTTACTCTTAAAGACTTATTTTTGACTGGACTCAGATTTAGAAGTGGAAGCTCTCAGCGAGGACAGCCTATGTCTCTTGGCAATCTGTTCCTGGCACTTTTCTTTGGCTTTCTTCATTCTCTTGGCCAAAAGTTTAGCGTATTCTGCAACTTCCTCCTTGCTTTACTTTTTTTTTTTTTTTTTTTATATTTTTTTGATTAATTTTTTAGGAGCTGAGGACCCAACCCAGTGCCTTGCGCTTCCTAGGCAAGCACTCTACCACTAAGCTAAATCCCCAACCCCCTCCTTGCTTTTCTTAGTGCATTGCTTCTTCAGAGCAATATGTCAGCATTTGTGTTGCAGGACGCAGGGAGTAACAAGACGCTGAATCTTGGGTGCTTTGGTCCTGGGCTTCTTACCTTCTTTGTTTAAGGGCTTTCTGACAACATATTGGCGGACATCATCTTCTTTGGAGAGATTAAAAAGCTTTCGGATTCTACTAGCTCTTTGGGGTCTTAACGAATGAGGCACAGTGGTATCTGTCAGTCCTGGAGTATCCGTCTCTCCTTTTTTTTTTTTTTTTTTTAAAACAACAACCAAGTTGAGACCACTCAGGTTGGCATCCACAATGCACCCACAAACAGACTTGCACTTCCTCTCTCCAGTTCTCCTTGGTCTATAACAAGAATGTCCCTTACTCCACAGCAGGCGCACTCTGCCATAGGTCAAAACGCCTTGCCTCATGGGAAAATCTTGTCATTCCCACCGCTGATCTGGACCTCATAACCCTTCCACTCTTCACCAAGAGCATCAGCAGCTACTTCTGTGGCCATGCGCTTCTCATAGAACGTACGAAGCTTGTGTTTGTCATCCGCTTCTGTGAGTTTCTGACAGCCAGTGGCAGGGACGGAGATGTTCAGTGTCATCTTGACCCAGCCGATCGCCTAGGAGGCATCACGAAAAAGAGTTACCTTTAAATTCCATATTCTGTAAGTCTCAGATTTTTGAAGACCAACTATCTATAGTATATTTGAAATAACATTGTTTATTCTTAGCTATTTACTATCTGACTAACCTCAAAAACATTTTATTATAATTAACTAAACTAGTATCTAATATGACTGTGAGTTTGCCTATCTAACCATTGATTTGTTATTTCTTAACCATCCCTAATAGTTCATAATTTGTATTTTTTATCATCTCTAACAGTTTGTAATAGCAACTTTCAAAAGGACTAGAACTTTATATTGTGATGTTAAAATTCATCTAAGTATAATACCTCAGATAAATTCTAAAAGTATATATGCATTCTATATATCAAAAATAACCTTAAATTTGTATCAATATGCCAATGTGCCAAATTATGACCTCAATTTTGCATCAAAATATAATGATCTTTACCATTGTAAGACTATGGGTATAAAATATTTTTTGGTCTTAAGAATAAATTCAATAATCCACACCTATTTGTCTAATGTCTTATAATATTTCTCTATCCCCCACTTTTCTTTTCAACTCCCTACCCTTTACCTAAGAAAGGATAGGGAAAAGGGAAAGATAGGAACTCCTGAGTCTAATCCTCCTATGTAGTTTCCTCCCTGTACATGACTTATTTTGTAAGACTTATCTGTAAACCATTCCTTAAAAATGGCAATATATGTATAATTAATAAAATGACCAAAACCATCCGCCCCAACTTAAGGGACTGGGACGATGGTCTCTTCACAATTGCCTCCTACTGAATTGAGATGTAGAGTTCCTGTCTGGGGCCCAAAAGGGAATTGGAAAAATGGTTAAGGCAAAAGAAAGCTAGCTGACATCGTTTGCTGTCCGGTCTCTACATGCTGAGAAAGGTCAGGGCTTAGCTGACGTCCCGACTGGAACGGACAGAAAGGCTGGAAGAGCCAAGGTTATGTGGGACCGGCAGCCTTTCCTGAGGCTGTTCTAGAAGCAAATCTCCTGCGGAAACAGCAGCAATCTGAAGCAGGTTCCTGCACCTCAGCATCCTTGAGGGTGACTCTAGTCAGGGCTGCATTTTAGGTTGCTCTTTTCCTGCAAACACAAGGCTTTTAAAGGTGATTTATATACTTCTGTATTAACATAATATATGGAATGTGCACAGATCAGTTAAAGATGGATTTTTGTTCCTAGTTTGAGCAGGTGAAAGACAGCTGTCTTTCTTTAAGAGTTGGTTTGGTCGTAAAGCCAGACTGTAATATAGATCTTTGTGCCATACAGAAGGATGGCATGATGTAACCAAGACTCTTTGGCTGTGTACAGCTGAAGCTCTGGCTAGAGACATTTTTTATGTCTCAAGCACTTTCAGGGTTATTCCCATGTAGAGGGATCAGCAAATCATGTTACCTGTCCTGTTTGGTCTTTTTGATTTCTTTCTTCCTGTCTGCAGCCAACATCTTCAGGGGGTCTTCCTCTATCAAACCTGATTTTTATCAGTTCGGACAGAATCCCTCATTTTTATTCTCCTGTATGGACAAAGCCCCTCCCCAGCATAACACATTTCCTGCTCTCCGTTCTGAGGTTAATATATCTTTGAAATAAATAGGTTGATAAAATTCAGCAGTTTTTAAAAATAACCCGATGTCTCTGAGCAGCTGTTGTATTTTGTTCATTAGCATCTAAGAAATTTAAAGTCAACAAAGCATTATGTAATCTATCTTTGGGGGGCTTTGATACCCCTCTCTATTTATTAAGCATTTCTTTTAAAGTATGATTGGATCTTTCCAATCCACTTGTCCTGTAGGATTGTGGGGAACACCTGTAATATGCTTTATATTATAATAAGTATTTTTTTTATTTAATTAGAGACATATACTGGAGCCTTGCCAGCCTTAATTTGTCTAGGTATACCCATAATTGCCATACATTCTAACAAATGTGTAATAACAGTCAGCCCTTTCACAGCTCAAAGCAGTTGCCCATTGAAATCCTGAACATGTGTCTGTAACATGGTGCACATATTTCAGTTTATGAAACTCTGTAAACTGAAGCATATCCATTTGCTAAATTTCATTTTTTTCTTAGTACCATTAGGATTACTTTCTACAAGTAATGGAGTTTGATTATGTAAAGAACAAGTAGGGCTTTTCCTTATAATTTCCTTGGCTTGTCGACAAGCAATAGAATTCGTTCTTTAAATACTTGATATTAACATTGTGTTTTTTATGAAATTTTGAAGCTTCTAGCATATTTCTTATCAAGAGCTGATCAATTTCATCATTACCTTGTGCTAGAGGGCCTGGTAGACGCGTATGGGATCTGATATATGGAAACCATATATTGCATGGTTTCCATTTCTGATCATTTGTTGCAGTTGCATAAACACTGAAATCAATTTGGAATCATCCTGAATAAGTTCATCAGTTTCTATATGCAAGACAACTCTTTTTGCATATTGAGAGTCGGTTACTATATTAAGAGATTCTTGAAAAATCTAGTAACACCATAAGGATTGCATATAATTCTGGTTTTTGAACTGAATTATAAGGACTTACAACCACCTTACATCTTCTGATTTATACCTTGCCTTTCCTGACTTACTTGCATCAATATAAAATGTAGGGATTCTGGAAATTGGAGTTTTAATTATATGAGGCAGAATCCAATTAGTTCTTTTTATAAACTGAAGCTGCTTGGGTTTTGGGTATTTGTTGTTAATTTCTCCTGCAAATATTACTGCAAGCTCTTTGCCAATATTCATCTTGTACTCATAATGCAATTTCTGCATTAGTAAAAGGTACCACAAGCTCAGCTGGATCTATTCCAGCTAATTGGCAAAGTCTCATTTTTCCATTTAGAATCAATTCAGAAACCTTTTCTACATAGGTTTTCTATATAGGTTTTTAACTTTATTGTTTGTGATCTAAAAATATCCATCCTAAGATATAATCTTCCCTCTGCATGAGAGTTCCTGCGGGAGAATGAGTAGAAGGCGAGCTAACCAAGACACAGGCCATCTGCAGACCTGTACCATCTAGATGTGCATCTTGTAGTTCCTTTTCTATCAAAGCCCACTCCTCAGCTTCAGTCGATAATTGTCTTGGACCAATTAAATCTTTATCACCTTGTTAGGCTTTAAATAAATTACTCAGGTTTGAGTAGCCAAGCCAATAGTAGGCTGAAGCCAGTTAATATATCCCAATAATTTCTGGAAACCATTAAGAGTCCTTAACTGTTCTCTCCTAATTTGTACATTGGTGGTCCAACCATTTGTAAAGTATTGTATATCCTAGATTTAATAGACTCTCCTCTTTGTATTTTTTCAGGGGCAATTTGTCATCCCCTAACAAGGCAGGTTTTTGTTTGTTTTTTATTTCATCAAAACACTCTTTTCACTATACATGGACTGACCCTGGACTCTGACCTCATAGGTAGCAATGAATATCCTAGTAAGAGCACCAGTGGAAGGGGAAGCCCTGGGTCCTGCTAAGACTGAACCCCCAGTGAACTAGACTGTTGGGGAGAGGGAAGCAAGGGGGGGAGGGTTGGGAGGGAAACACCCATAAGGAAGGGGAGGGGGAGGGGGATGTTTGCCCGGAAACCGGGAAAGGGAATAACACTCGAAATGTATATAAGAAATACTCAAGTTAATAATAATAAAAAAAAAAAAAAAAAAAAAAAAAAAAAACACTCTTTTCAAGGTATTTGTATCTGGATCAGCCAATATTAAATCATCCATATAATGATGAATTCTGAATTGAGGAAATTGCTCACAAATCATCTCCAATGGCTGTTGTACAGAATACTGGCACAAAGCAGAGCTGTTTAACATCCCTTGTGGCAGGCCTTTCCAACGGCATCTCCTTATTAAAGAAGGTACTGAGAAAGAAAACCTTTCCTTATCATGTTCATGTAAAGGAATTGTGGAGGAGCAATATTTTCGGTCAATCACTATGAGAGGCCATTCCTTAGGTAACAATGGAGGCAATGAGGTTCCAGGCTGTAAAGGACCCATTGACTGAATGATTTTATTAATTGCTCTGAGATCTGTCAACATCCTCCATTTGCCAGATTTCTTTTTAATGACAAATATCAGAGAATCCCAAGGGCTGGTGAACTCTTCCATATGCTGAGCCCCCAGCTGTCCTTGGACTAACTGTTCTAGTGCCCATAGTTTTTCTTTTGTCATAGGCTGTTGTTCAATCTAAACAGGTAAGTGAGTCAACCATCTTAGTGGTGGGGCTCTTGGTGTTCTACCAGCAGTGTCAGCTTTTGTTGTGTCCTGTTTATGGACAATTTGGACAGCCTGTAACAGTCTTGTTAAAATTCTTTAACATTTTCATCAGGAACATTTATTTTATCTCTTGTCCCTCAAGTTGGAAGAATAGTAATTTGTGTCTCCCATTGTTGAAATAGATCTCTTCTATCCAAAACCCATGGCTATATCAGCCATATGTGGCTTCTGGCCCTATATATTTAAGCCATTTCATACTTTGATTTACCTGGAATAAAGTTCCAACTCTTTGAAACTAGACATCTAACTCCTGAAGAAGCCAAGCTGGAAGCTGGAGACTATGACCTTGGAGAGATTATGGTTACTCTGCTCCGGTATCAACCATTCAACTTCAATATTATTTATTAACATATTTAGTTTGGGCCTTTGATCATCTATAGAAGTTTGTCAATTTTTTTTTTTTGGCTTCTGGTTTGTTTTGTTTTATCTGTTGAAGTGGGTTTGATTTTGATATCTGGGTTTTTAATGTTTATTTTTAGGACACTGTTGTTTAATTGTTCTGCAGAGGAGTATTTCCACTGTTGCCCTGGCTTGGCTGATTTGAATTTGGTATTGAGGGTTTTCTGATAATAGGTTACCCCATATATCTGTTGATGACTTACACTTATTAGTCCAATGTCTGCCTTTGCCACATCTTTCTTATACTGGATGACATGGCTCTCTTTTGGACTAAATTTGGTTTTCTTTGTAATTCTTTTGAAATGACTTTGTTCACCATAATCCAGATATTTGTGAGTTTGGCTTTTCTCATAACCCCTAGGGATGACTTTGAAAGACCCCTGGAGCAGGAAGACCCTCACTCAAGTCTCGGGATGACGTGACCTCCCAAGAACTCACATGAGACCGTCTTTGCTGTAAAAATACGAGGTTTATTGATAGGAACCAGTGCACTGGGGTTGAGACTCGTATCCCATGCAGGGGCAGAGAAGTTTGACCCTGAGTGGCTGGAAGAAGAGTTATTTAAAGGAAGAAACCACAACCCAAGGGGGTAGGGAGAGCGTCACTGGAAAATGTCTAGAATACCAGTGAAAAATCACAAAGAGAAGCTTCCTGTTTCTCAAGATTGTTTAACTTTATGGCCAGCCAGTTCCTTGGAGAAGCTTCCTGTTTCTCAAGATTGTTCTTTAAGATTTTAATCTAACTTTATGGTCAGTTAGTTCCTGAGAGTTGCCGAACCGGCTGGTGTAATCGCGGTTCCAGGACCCGACCAGTTTCTTTCTTCTGCTCTAAACTTTTGTCTAGGGGGCCAACCTTAAAACTTCTACCTTTCAGCTTCTCCTATTCAGGTTATCTCAGGAGAATAAGATACAGCACCAATCATATTCCTGATCCATAGGTGCTGAATGTACCCTCAATATCCTGATCACCTCTTTGCAGTTAGCATTAGCATTTTTTCAAAAGCCAAAGATTTGATTAGTCCTTTTTAACTAAGGGATTTGATACCTTTCTATCTTTGTTAATCTTTGTAAAAACAGTCAGTGAATGTTTCTTTGGGGCCTTGTACAACCTGAGTAAAAGGCTCAAGTCATTTTCCTATTTCTTCAATCTTGTCCCAGGCACTTAAGGCTGCTATGCAATATAATGTCAAGGTTTCTTCGTCACATGCGACTTATATCTCTATCTTAGCATATTGACCTTCAGTCACCTAGCAGTTGGTCTTTGGAAATATTGACACCTCTGCCCCTATTTTTCTGTGTTATATCTTTAGTCTCTTCTTTGCACCATGAAAGCCATTGCAACTGTGGCCCAGTTTCTAATACTGCTTTTTTTATGTCTTTCTAATCTTGGGTGATTATTCTACTTTTGTTGGCCCAAGAAGTCAAGATTTGCTTCTACAAATGGTGAATGTATTCTGTAGTTATTGACATGTTTCCTAAACATTCTCAAATCTAGCACATCCATAGGGTGCCATTCATGTTCATCACTGGATGATATTTATCTTCTGACCTTTGATGCGTACTAACTGCATAAGCTAAAGTTTGTTCTAATAGAGATTTATTTATTTATTATGTATAGTGTTCTGCCTGCAAGTACACCAGCAGGTCAAAAGAGGGCACCAGATCTCATTATAGATGGTTATGTGTTTTTGGGAATTGAACTCGGGGCCTCTGGAATAGCAGATGGTGCTCTTAACCACTGAGCCATCTCTCCAGCCCTTGAGTTCTTTTCTTATCTTTATTTATTAACTCCTATTTTAGGTCTGTGTACATTTCACATTTCTTTTGTGTTCATATGTCTGTTATTCTAGCATTTTGTTCAACCTGGTCTATAGAACTTTGTACCTGTTGTTCTAATTTTTATTTCCATATTTTATTTTTTTCTTTATTTTGTATCTCTAACATTTCAATATCTTCTTTATTCTGATTTATTAATTTTTAACAAAGTCTCCTCTAAGCGTGGTGACTTTTTTCCCCTAAGGCCCTGTTTCTCAAAAAGACATAACAAACTAAAATGCTTACTGGGATAAGAATGGAACTTAATATTGCAATAGCTGTAACGGTCGTGTTTTAATTTGCCCTGTATGTTCCATCTCCCTTGAACTACTTAGAATAGAAATATGTAGAGCCCCAAAAGTCTTCACTGTGGTTTTCTTCTCTATATGTTTTATTTCTTTAAAATTATCGATTTCAATATGTTTATATGTAACTATGAAGTTTTATAATTAGTTCCTTTTGCTTTTAGCACAAAGGTATAATTTTTAAACAATTTTACCTGATTGGGAAGTCTGTTCTTTGAGTTTGGCTTCTGCTTCTAAGTTTGTGGTATCAGCAGTTCTGCTTTGTTCTCACAGAGAAGAAATGTTTGTTCCTTTTACCTGTAACTGGGAATACCTTACCAGATCCCAGTTCCTCACCCATTCTGGGCAGTTGTCAGCTTCCCAAGGCTTTTATGACCCCCTGGCAGTGGCCTGAAAAGCAACAGAGTTAAGTAACCTTTCTTCTGTAAATAGCCGGGGTAGGGGTGGGGGGTTCCTCTGCTCTCCCAGGCTTGACAACTCCCTCTATGGCCTCGGGCTAGTGCTTGCTCTGGTTGGCGGTTGACTCTGGCCTAAGATTCTGCTCCCATGGATTCTGAGGCCCAAGTTCTTTACCAGACCCTGACCTCTGCCAAGTGGCAGAGCCAGCCGGTCCTTTAGAGAAAATCTCTGAGAGATTGCCTTTGGTCCTAAAGAGTGTTAGCTTGTACATTCCTGCTGAGATGTTTTGTTTATGGATAACACACTCCACGTTGGGCGCCATATATAAATGGATTATTCTTCATATAAATGTAAACAGTGAACTAATCTGGCAACTGTATTTTTTTTTTTTTACTTTATGCTAGTACCCAATAACCACACAGAGAAACCAAGCTTTATTTTAAAATGCACCCCAATAGCTGAGCATTTAAAAGATCCACCTTTGGCCTTAGTAGCCTCATATGCTAATCTGGCTACCTCCCAGCCCCATCCCAGGACACTTGTATATTATCTGGCTCTCTGGGCTTCAGCTGTGTTTCCATGATCTCTCTCTGTACCTCTTCCTTATGGCTCCAAACTCCATCCTCCTTACTGATCTCAATCTCCTTCTCTCCTTCCTTGGTAGATTTCCCACCCTAGTCTCTCTTCTTCCCAGCCATTGGGTGGTCAGCATTTATTGACAAGGCAGAGAATAAATGGTGAGAACTGTTTACACAAACTTGAGACAGGAGATTCTTGGTATAAGCATTACAAGGCCAAGTCTGGATTGAAATAAGATATGAGGGCAGAAAAATCAGTATTTGAATAACACACGTGTAAACTTTACACAGTGTACAAAAACCTTATGACTACATACATGTGTCGTTTAGCCCAGGCTGGACTAACAGTCACTATGTAGCTGAGGATGACCTTGAATTCCTGACCCTTCTACCCCTACCTCCCAAGTGCTGGGATTACAGGACTCTACCACCAAGCCAGGTTTAATTTTAGTTTTTGGTTTTATGGGACAGGATCTCTCTGCAACACCTTGGCTATCCTCAAACTCACTTTGTAGACCAGACTGGCCTTGCACTTGCAGAGTTCCACCTGCCTTCAGAGCACGAATTAAAGGCATGGACAGTACACCCAGCTTCAAGTCACAGTCATTACTGCTAGTTTTGCTTCTATATATTTAACAATCTATTTATCTACCTATCATTTATCAATCTATCCAGTGTGTGTGTGTGTGTGTGTGTGTGTGTGTGTGTGTGTGTGTGTGTGTGTGTATATGTGTGTGTGTGTGTGTGTGTGTATATGTGTGTGTGTGTGTGTGTGTGTGTGTGTGTGTTGTACCTGTGCCATGATGTACATGTGGCAGTCAAAGGACAGCTTTTGAGAGTGAATTCTCTCCTTCTACCATATGACTTGGTAGTGGACTTTGCCTGCTGAGCAATCTCACCAATTTGCTGATTTCAAATAAATACAAATAAATAAAGCAGATTGTGGGATGATGTCACAGGTGAGGAAGGTACAAGATAGAATGAGGCCTGTCATTGGACAAGAAAGAAGGAGGGCGGGAGAAAAGTTTGAGGGACAGGGAGGAGACTGGGAATGGGAGGAGACTGGGACAGAAAGGACAGCAGAGGGGACACAGTAGCCATGGGACAACATGGCAGCTGACGTTAAGATTCCACGCTGTACCTTTAACGGTTGTTATAAATGTTCTTAAAGGATGGATCGTACCAGGCTTTGTATGTTTAGGTGGGCAACTATATTTTATCAATTGGATCAAAGGTTATTGTGTCTTGTGGTCTTTCATGTGGAGAATTGAATTTTGGACAGTGTGTGAGATGCCTCAGAGTTGGGATGTGTGTTTCTGGCATGGAGACCTGCCTTGGGAACTGGATGGGTAGAGAGATGGCTGCCAGGCTCAGAGAGAGGCCTTGGGCAGTGTGATATGGGATGGAGCAGAGCGGGTGAGAGGCTTTGCTGACTGAGACTAAGATATCAAGCAGATATCTTGGGGCACTGCCGTGCCGGATCTAGTGGGATAAAAGACTGTTTTATTTTTATATTTTTACAACGACAGCAGCTTTCCTCTATTTCCTCCTAATGTCCTCATTATTTTCCAGGCTCCATTCTGGAAATAACATCCCCAGCATATTACAAAAAGAAGCAAAAAAGGAATTCATTTTCAGCAGGATGTAATGATGCATATCAATGACCCCAGCATGAGGTGGACTGAGGCAGAAGGGTTGAGAGTTCAAGGCCAGCCTGGACTGCACAGCAAGAACCTGTCTCAAAAAAAAAAAAAAAAAAAAAAAAAAAAAAAAAAAAAAAAAAAAAAAAAAAAAAAAAAAAAAAAAAAAAAAAAAAAAAAAAAAAAAAAAAAAAAAAAAAAAAAAAAAAAAAAAAAAAAAAAAAAGAAAGAAAGGAAGGAAGAAAGAAAATTCCTTGGATGGAGTTTGTCTGATATTTTTCTCATGATTTCTTGTGACACTGGGATTACAAAAGAGATCATAGAGGAGGAAATCCTGACACTATCATTTCCATAGTTTTGCCTTTTGCCAGAAATGCACAGTTGGAACCACAGCCTTTCAAATCCACTTCTTTCTGCTAGTGATATCCAAGGGAAGCTCCTCCACGTCTGTTGATAGCTCATTTTATCACTAAAAACATTCCATTCTCACACTCGCACAGCTCATGTATCCATTCATCTCTGAAGGGCATGTCAGTTGCTTCCCAGTCTTGACAGCTACAGAGAGATTGGCTATCAGCGTCAGTGTGCAGGGTTTTGTAGCCATCCCAATGAATGAGCGCACTAACTTGATCACATGGTAAGAGTATATAGCATTAATTGCCTTCCCAACTCACTGGGCCGTTTTACCATCTCTCTGGCAACAAATGTGGTCCTGTTGCTCTGTAACGACAAGAGACTCAAGTGTTATTTTTGTCACTGGGGCAAAAACTATCGCCCTGACTCCAATAATGTTAAGCCTGATGGCCCTGCTGAAGTATTTGTCAAGTTTCTCCCGTGGTAAAATTCCTTTCCCCTTCCATCCTCCATAGCTGTGTTGTATTTGTTGGAAAGATGTCAGGATGCGCAGCCCACACTTCAGGATTAGAATTATACTTCGTGTCATCGAGTGTGCAGTGTCTACATAAGTTACTTGGAAGTCTTTCTATGAGGGAGATTTGTCCTTTCCCCATTTATTTATTTGTTCAGTTGTTTGTTTATATTAATTCAGACTCGTGGATATTTGTTTTATTCTTTGAATTACTATCCAGAAATGCTTTTATTTTTGTTGCTCATGGCCGCCTCGGCCATCAGGAGCTTTATAAATTGGTCCCTGTGTTCATATGAATCCAATGAGTGACTATAAGCCACCTAAACAAAAGAAACTCTCTGGAGAAACTTCGGTAATATTTGTGTTTCTAAGAGCAAAAATTCTGAGAATGTCCAGGGATCCCTTATCCAACCTGGCTACAGGTGCGTTTGGTTCTACAAGAAGGCGATTCGGTCCTGGTGGAATCCCTGAACGACACTCTTCCACTCTTGGGAACATCTCCCTTCTCCGTGTCCAGCCCTGAAACCAGGGATCCCCAAAATGAAGCTCGGCCCTCTGTCCTTCCAGAAAACGCCACGGCGGGGCGCCCTGCGCACGGGGTGCGTTCCAGCCGGCCGCGAGCGTCGCAGAGGGCTGGGCGTCTGGGCTCGCTCAGTCGGGTCTCCGCGGAACCCCGACCCTGGCCCGACCCCGACGACCTGCCTCACCCCTGGGTCTGCGGCGTCTCTCTGGGCCACATCCGCGCGTTGTGACGCCCAGAACAGAGGGATCGCAGCGAGAGTGGCCCGCGGGCTCCACTCCCCTGGGCGCCCTCCCGCCCTCCGCCGCCCATTCCCACAGACAGCCGCGGGGCGCTCTCGGCCCGGACCCCGCCCTTCTCTCTGGTTCCGGGCTTTCTCGGCAGGGCAGACCCTTAGCCAGCGCACCAAAAGCCAGCGATAAACAGCTGCAGCTGGAGACCTGGCTAATTGATACAATAAGTTCTGTAATTGCCTCGAAAATAAGGTAATGATTTGGCAGAGGGAATGCTTTGATCTTATCAGCCCAGAGAGATCTCTCCAAGGAAAATTCAGGGACTGGCTGGAGGCTTCCAATTTGGAGTGTAATGCCGAGGGCCAGCCTCATTCCCCAACTCCCACCCCTCCCCCACGTTCCCTATGTCCTTCTGCAAGTTCTGGGCTTTTCAAGAAGGGATTGCCAAGTCCTAAAATGACCGAAAAGTACACACAATTAGGCCGTGAGCTGTGCGTCGAAGAGGGGTAGATTCTGGACTGTTCGGGAACAGGGGGATGTCCGAAATGTATAATCCAGTCCTGGAAAGGCTACAGAAGAGATTGGAATGGAGGTGGGAGGCTAGTTTGGCTCAGGCCTCAGACTTTTTTTCACACAGGGAGGCTTGCTGACTTGGACTTTACTCGTAGGTGGGGGTACCAGAGGAGAGAACCTTGTGTGCCCTGCCTCTCCAGAACACACACACACACACACACACACACACACACACACACACACTGCCATACACACATGCCCTTTTGCCCTTTGCACACACCCACACACACATACACACACACACACACACACACACACACACACACACACACACACACACACACACACACACACACACACACACACACACAGGGGGCGCCGTGGGTGTCCCTGCAGAACAGAGGCTCCAACACAAAGGGATTAGAGATGAGCTAATCTGGTTTGTATCCAGACATGGCCCCAGAAAGGACCCTGTCTACACTGATCTTTAAGGGAGTGGAGTAGTGTCGAATCTTGCTTTGAGGGCCTTGCTGGCTGACACTAACAGAGACCTCACCCCACAGGCGTCCCTAAGACGCTAGAGTCCAGGCTTCAGGGTCAGATTTAGGAAACAGAGAGGCAGAGGCCTTGGGGCATAACAGGATGGCCCATGCTAAAGAAAGAAGAGAAAGACAGAGGACCTTCCCCAGCAGAAACTAGCTCTCCATCCACTTTCCAGTGGGGAAACTGAGGCCCAAAGTGGGAAAGTGACTTACAGTATTATAAATAATGCCCAAGTACTGCGTTGAGTTGAAGGTAGAAAGCTTTTTTTTTTTTTTTTTTTTTTTTTTTTTTTTTTTTATCTTTTCTGGCTCTTGGAGCTGAGGGCAGTTAAAGTCACATACCAGAGAACATAGAGAGTCCGGTAGGCAGGTACCAGAGAGATTCAGAAAGCCACAAAGATAGTTTTGCTTGTTTGGTTAGTCTTTTTAAAAGACACAGAGAAACCAATGGTGGAGAGAGAGAAAAGAAAAAAAGGATATGGATCACAGTTGTGCCTCCACCCCCTGTCTCTGAGCGGGGGTGGGGGGTTGGGGGGGCTGACAGAGGGATAGGGAGACAGACACAGACAGACAGAGGCCAACCAGGAGAGGCCAAGTGACAGAATTGAGAAAGAGGGACAGACAAATAGCTGGACAGTAAGAAAAGCCAGACAAGGGAGACAGGAAACAAACCTAGAACGTGGACTAGGGCTAGACACATAGTCACGAGCTTAAGAATAGTACCCCAGAGAAGAGATGGGGAGAAAGGCCACGTGAAAGGGGGTAAAGTCTGGATTTGGGCTCACTGGGGGCACTCTAACATCCAGATCAGTTTGGGATGGGACCCAGAGCAAGCAGCAGGCAAGAAAGAGAGCTCAGTGCTTAGCCTACAGGATTCAGTCACATTGGGGGAAAGGTTGAAGGCAAAAGCAGAACCTTTCTTTGAGGAGAAGCTGGCCAGTGACCACCCAGGATCCCAGTAGCACAGCCTGGGCCACTTGCCCAAGATGGCACTCAGCCTGTCCACTCCCTGGCTCTAGTCTCCTTATAGCTCAAGTGCTAAAAGGCTCAGACCACCCCAAAGTTCCCATCTCCCTTGTCTTCCCTTCCTGGTGTCCTTCCTTGATGTCCTTCCTTCCTTCTTGGTCCTCTGGGGAAGGTTGCTGTCTAGCCACTTACTAACTGGGAGGAAAGGGATGCCGTGCCATCAAGCCCCCTGCTTTGGCTGGATGTTCCTTTCTCCTGTGCCCCTCCCACACCCCAAGCCTGATTGGCCTAGCTTCTTACAGACAGTTCCTCACCTCGCCTGGAACCTCATAAATACCAAGCAGAGGCCCGCTAGGCTGTGTAACAAGCCAACAGCCCCACTGCACTCTCCTTTAAAATCTTTGGGTTCTCCTCAGTCCCCAGATACCTGGGGTGGATAGCAGGGCAGGAGGTGGGGCATCAGGCATGGTGTGAACCTGGCCCTAATTCAAAAGAGACCTGCCTTAGTCTGCAAAGAAATCCCAGGAAAGGCATCCGGGGGCCCCTCGTGTATGCAGCAAGCTCAGGAATTCCTTGACTTCCATCCAACAACCCCCCCCCCCAAGCCCCTTCTTGGCCTTTCTCTCTCTGCTCATTACCATCCACACCACCTCCCACCCACCAGGAAAGAGAAGGTCATCGCCAACTAGGGCCCAAGGAAAGGGGGCTTTTTGGAAGATAGGCCAGGGTGGAACCAGGGCTGTTTACACACATCAGCTTCCCTTAACTCATCTCCACTTCCATCCAAAGGCCAGGAACAATCTAAAGCCACTCAGCGTACAAAGCTGAGCCCGATGTATAGGGGGACCTGAACCCTAAGAGGCCTCGGTGGACAGCAGAACACAAAGTGAGCTATGGAATCTGAGCGTGGAATCTCCTTTTTATGCCCACTTTGAAAAGGGCGAGAGATTACGGTGCCACTGAGAGCTGATCTGGAAGCTGTCTGCAGAAGGACATTTGGCAGTGTGCGTGTGCGTGTGTGTGTGTGTGTGTGCGTGTGTGTGCGTGTGTGTGTGTGTGTGTGTGTGTGTGTGTGTGTCTGTGTGGTGAAGGGGTGGGGTGGGAAGGGGGACAGCCTGAGATTCCTTGGGTCTCTGTTAATGCTTATTCTATCTGCCGCACACAGCCTTGAACCCAGAGGTTAGACATCACCTGAAGGCCTTCTCTGCCTGTGTCCACTCGGATGCCCTTGTCAGTGGCAGGCACATAGCAGGTACTCACTAAGTATGACTTGACCTCCAGACCGGTGTCAGACTCTCGAATCAGAGGTTTCTCCTGCAGGCTCCCAAAACTCAGGCAGTGGGGGGCTGGGGCATAAGCTAAAGGAGCAAGGCACAGCCACCAGCATTGACCCTGGTTCTGGAAGCCCCACAGCAGGCCCTTGCGTGTGAGGAGCTGAGCTCTCCAGTAGTGTCTAGGACTTTGAGGCTGGAAGTTTATTTTGAGATTTGAAGCTCCAAAGTGGCAGATCCCAGAAAACCTCTTCTCCGGCTCCATAATTGTTCTCTAGTTAAGTGGTTGAGTGCTCTTGCAGTCAGCTGGCTCCTGCAGCCCGGGATCTGGGGACTGAGTAGAGGGGGGGAGCAGGAGGAGAAGGAACAAAGTCTCTTCCTGGGTTCCCTACTCTAGGGCAGGGGTAGCCTGTAAGCTGTGAGGGATCTTGTCTCCTCAATCCCCTCCCTTCTTGGAGCTGCTGACGTTTTAGGGGTGGGGGCTCCTATCAGAAATATACTTCAATAGTTGAGCATCTGTGTTGTGCCAAGACACGGTCCCACTCAGCTATGGTGATAGTTGAAGCCAAAGAGGGGCCTCAGATGTGAATCTGGGGCCCATGTGGGTGAGTCCACCCAAATCAGATGTGATCATCTCCAGCTCCCATCCCACAACCCCAGGCTCATGTGTACAAATAAACACAGGGCCAGAGTCACACCCAGGTCTAATCACATGGGGGAGTCTGGGAACAGCATCCGAGCTGGAAGACTTAGGCCCTGCAAAGGGGTGGAGCTGGGTTGGGAGGAGGTAAGAGTAGTCCAAGGAGAGAGCTTCAGCCAGGAAAGAGCCTCACTTACAGCCTCTTACCTGACCACCACAGGGGAACTGGCTAGAGCCTGTTCTGTACCAACCGCTTAGCAGGCCAGCTAGAAGTCTATCAGACTGCAGGAATGGGGGCAGGGGTGGGTGACATGGAAAGCTGCTGGTTCTGCTTGCTCCCAGTATTCACCCCTTCCCTTTCCTCATCCAAAGCCAGCCCAGCCCCACCAATGATGATGGGCACCTTCTCTCCTCCTCACCTTAGATCACACTCCATTTATTTATCTGAGCTCTCCTCCTCCCTAGGGCACTCTGCTCCATTTAGCCTACCCCTTTGATGGCCCCTGTCCACCACCTCACTCCTGTCTAGGGGGTGTCTACTGACTCTGCCCCTCACAGTGCTCTACACCACAATCTGCCCAGCTTATTTCCTGCTTCCTCACACCCTCTCTTCATTATCACTGTTGATGAGGCCCCCTTACCCTGCCTGATCGCCCTCAGCCCCCCAGCTCTCTGCACTTATCACTTTGTAACATTCCACTGGTTCACTTCTAAGGTTTATTATCTATCTTGCTCAATAAAGTGTAGGCTCCACGAAGGCAGAAATGCTTTTTTGGGGTGTGTGTGTGTGTGTGTGTGTGTGTGTGTGTGTGTGTGTGTGTGTGTGTTTTCGGAGCCCAGCACAACCCTATCAGATGAAAGAAAATATTTGTGGAATTGACACATCCACTTTGCCTCTTACCACGGAAACTGCAGGCAGGGAACCGAGTTGTGGGGAGAGAGGATGAACGGCCCTCTGAACTTTTCTCTCTTCTCTGTCTCTGAGATGTCTGCAGCCAGCTGCACCCTGTCCTTCACACTCTGGCATCTCTAACGCCCCCACCAAACACGGACTGACAGTGAGTTTGGGGTTAAGGTGGGTGGGCAGTCACCAGCATGATGTTTACATCAGGACTTTATAGTTTAGATAAAATCACAAGAGGAGGCATGAAAGACACCGGGGAATGGGAGGCTAGGCAGGAGAAACTGAGGCTGAAGGAGTTAGGCCAGACCTCAGAGTAGATCTCCTGTTGGAAGGCTCCGGGTTTTAAAGAATTTTTGTTTCAGTGAGGTTCATTCTGCCCCCGCGGGGCTTCTACTTCACATAGGGAAGTGCGAGCCCGTTGTGGGGTGGGAGCGAGGGGGGCATAAAAAAGGGAGCAAGGTATCCTTCCAGCCCACACCACCTCTCCACCTCTTCCCAACTAGCCCCCTCCCCCGACTCTGCGGGACTTTGGAAGAACCAGTGGAGAGGAAGAAGGGTGGAGAGGGAGGGGAGAGAAAAGGCACCAGGGCTTCTACCCTCTCCACAGGACCCCCACCACCGGCCTCTGGTGCGGGAAAGCAGCCCAGCTGTTTCTGATTCTTTCCTAGTCGCAGCTCCGCCCGAGGGGGTGGGGGACGGAGATACTGGGAGAGACCGAGCTCTCCCGAGCCCTGGCCAGCCGTCAGGGCACCGGCAGGCGGCTGCGTGTCGCCCGCAGGTGTGTCTTTCGGGCAGCTGCACTGCCCTGATCTGGGGAAAGCATCAAGGTGGGCAAGAGTCTTAACGACGGGCGGGACGAGAGAATGGTGTCAGTGCAGTGGGTGGGAGAAGAGCGGTGTGGGGGGTGGCGATGAGTCCTCGATAAGAGGGTCCCCCGCCCGAGGCCGGTTGCCCACGGTGCCCCTGTAAGCAGCGTGACCAAGGGAGTCCCACTATCCGACAACTCTTGCTGGTCTGGTGTCTGCCAGTTACCCAGGAGCGCAGGAATGGGAGGACCAGAAGAAAGTGCATCTTCTGTGCTTTGAGGACGGGAAGGGTCCGCAACCCCTCCACATCTCCCACCCACCACACACCGGGTGTGTCTTGCCATCAAACGCAGTGGTCAGCGTTGCCGAGTGAAGGGCGCTAGGACCCGGTGGCGTGGCGTGGCGTCGGTAGGGACAGGGGGCTGCAGGCAGGGAAGAGCCCCGTCGCGGGTGGCCGGAGCAGGTTGGGGCGCGGTGCGGTGGACATCGGTAGAGAGGAGGAGGCGGCCACCACACCTAGGGCGCATTGGAGCACCCGGGCTGGCGCGGGCGGAGCCCCGCTGAAGGCCGCGGGTGTCCCCGGCCCCGCCCCGCCCCGTCCAATGAGAGCTGCGGCCGCAGGGGCTGTCTGCGCGCTCTGGCCCCCGCCACACTCCGCGCCCTGGAGCCACTGACACCGCACCCGACTGCCCACACCCGACTCAGCGCTCGTCAGTCTCCTGGCCCTGCAGCTCGCGCGCCCTTGGGAACCTTGCGTCCGGCTCCCGGACTCCACGTGCCTTGAGGTTCCTGGTCGCCCATGGCCCCCATGGCCACCCTGTGGGGCGAGCTAGGAGACTCCTGAGGAAGCCCAGACAGTGCCCGTCCACGGCCCTGCGGGCTGCGCGGCGGGAGTCTGCGCGGAGCTATGCTGAAGCCGCGGGGTGAGGACGAAGCCGCGCAGCTCGCCCCTCGGCGTGCCCGCGTCCCGGTCCCCGCATTAAGACCCGCGCCCCCCGACGTGTCCCCAGCTTCTGCCCGTCTGGGTCTTGCCTGCCTGCTGCTGCTGCTGCTTCTGACTCTGCCGGCCCGTGTAGACACGTCCTGGTGGTAAGTGTAGTTCTGGGGTGTGTAGGCATACTGGAACTAGTGCATTGCTCTGGGCACCAGCTGCTTAGGTACCAGAATTGCCTGGGGGGAATTAAAGGGAGGGCAGTCCCAGAAGTCTTCAGTGGCCGGTGAGGAGTTGGAAAGAATGAGGCGCTGGAGAAGAGAGCGCTGGGCATCTGGAACAAGGGAGCTGATGGTTGAAGTTCTCTAGACTGTCACACTGTGCCCCTTGTATGTCTATTCAAGCCTCTAGGGCAGAAGCTACTATACTACCTGACTCTCTCTCAGGGTGGGTTCGAGGAACTAGTAGCCTCTCCACATCCTTCAGTGACTGTTTGACATGGTTATAGGCTTCAAAAAACCTTCCACTACCTAAGGATCCCTGGGGATATGAATAGGGGAGCAGCTGGCTGTCCCCCACATACCTCTGCCAGTCTAGCCCACACAGTGAGCCAGCAGCATCCACGGAAAGGCTTAGAAGTGAAACTGAGGCACAAACTACTCCCTTCCTCTTAATTCCCACAACTGAAACATATTAAATATTTGGGGTTGCATAACCCAGACATTTGTCACCAGCCTTGGCTTTGAGGGTGTAATTTGGAACACCGATGTCCCCTTTTGCTTTCCTGTCCCGGATGACACAATCTCCCACCTTTCCTCCCCAAGCCCCAGGGGCTCCTAGAGTCTCAAGAGTTGTGAGACCCTCTCTTCAGATCTCTTCTTGCAGGCCTTAATCTACAGACGCCTCCAAGGGGCAGATGAGGCAAAAGGCATCCAGGATCCACCCGACGCCTGCTGTGTTCTTTGTAGAATTCCCTACCCAGCCCCAGGACTCCTTCAGCCCCCCTTGGATACTCATCCTCTTTCCAGAAAGGGCAAAGTGGGTAGAATCGGACTGCAAAAAGATTCGGATCTCTCATCCTTCCTTTCACCCCTCCAGCCAAACTGGCTTCTTGGGCTGGGCTAGTGCCCCTCTCTAACATTCAGTGCCCCCTCCCCCTTGCTCTGCTCCTCCTCTGAAACAAGCACCCCCCTCTCCACCCCCATCCCTACCTCCCACAAAGCGAGGTCTCTCCTCTTGCTCCCTGTGGCTGCTTTTCTCCTCTGGACTAGGAATCTGGGCTGGAGGGGTGAGGGGTAGCTGGCTGAGGGGCAAGGCAGCTTGGGCGGCAGATTCCTATCATTTCAAGATGCTGCTCTCCACATCCCCACCCCCACCCCTGTTTTCCTGTTAAAGAAGAATCTTTCTTTTGGATCTTTTTTATCTCTGTGGTGTTGGGGAAGGCAAAGGAGGGTTCGGATGAGAGGCCTATATCTTACATCTGGCTTGAAACATTCCTTTAGAGAGGGAAAGAAGAAAGATGAAGAAAAAGAACCTTTCGATGACTAGAGCGAGCCTTCCCCCCTTTATCTTTATGACCCAGTTTGGCTGGGGACTTAAATCTTCAGGGTCCCTGTGAAGAAAGCTTGGAAGCATGTCCTACCCAGCACCCACCTTTATCCGGCCCACATGGCTTTTCGGAACACTGCTTGCTTTTCACCAGTTTGCGATAGTCATGGTGACCCACGGAGGCTGAGATGAGGAAGCAGCACTTGGAACATTTCCACGTTCTGGGAGCAGTTCCTAAAGACTTTGCAGCTCTTCTAGCCCCCATTTTTACTCCTGACTACTCTCTTTCCCATTTCCTCCCTCCCTCCAAAGTGGTTCCTATTAAAGATGTTGCAAAAGCTGCTAGATGGGAGAGCTTTTAGGGAGGCAGGTGACAGGGGGACTGATGGTTCCTATGTCCCTGTGAAGTAGAGGAAGACAGTATCAGAGCCAGGACGAGTGAGGGTGCAAAGCTCATTTGCAGAGCTCAATCCCATCTCCCTGACTTCAACATGTCATAGCTACAACCATAGATGTCTGTCTCAGTAATCAGCACTTATAGAAGGAGGAGACCTGAGTTCTAAAGGCAGGTCTGGCCCACTAAGTGATTACCTCAAACCCAGCCAGATTAGTAGTGTGTAAAATCATACAGTCCCTGGAAGAGATCAATGTCTACTGACTCAGTGCGTCTGTGTTCTACTTCAGAGTAGAAGGCTAGCCCTATGACCAGTCAACAGTCTGATCTCACAGCTTAGGATTCTTCTCCTTCCTTTCCCATAACTCCTTCTGCTTCTTCCCTTAACTAGAAGAGACACATGGCTTCTTCTCAGCCTGTGACAAGAAATGTGAATATATGGAGACCCACAAGAGCTGGGCTCACAGAGAGAGCAGGGAGCAGCGTACTGTTAGTTCTTCTGTTAGCGCATGGGCACCCTTTATTGATCCCTTGCTAAGTTCCACACCGTGCCAAGCTCCTTGCTAAGCATCACCTTTAATCTCCAGGATAAGTGAGTGAGATAGGTACTGTCATAATCCCTGTTATACCAGTAAGAGATTGGGAGGTAGGAGGGGAAGGGAAAACAACAAAACCAAAGTGTGCTGGGCATGGTGGCACACAGCCTTAACCCTAGCACTTGAGTTCCATGTCTGCCTGACCCAGCTATCAAATTTTAGGCAAAAGTGAGACTCTATCTCAATAATAAGGAAAAAATGCTCAAATTTACAACAGTTTTGAAGTCATACAGTTTTATTTCTAATCAAGCACATGTGCTTCTCTTGCTCCGAGAATAAAAATGAATTTTAGCTGGGCATTATGGCACATTCCTGTAATAGCACTACTTAGGAGGCTGAAGCAGGGGAGTCATAACTTTGAGGCCAGCCGTGGATATATAGTGAGACTCAGAAACAAAACAAAAAACCAGCCACAAAGCCCTCTGGTGTTTGAAGTTAGATGGCTTCCTCCATCCTGGTTTCCCCCAAATATCCTTTCACAGAGTGGGATTTCCATCAATACTCCTGAACTCATAACGCTGAGATCTCCCTGACTCATACTCAGTGGTATCATCTTGTTGCTTTGCTGGTTTTTATTTTTTGTTTTGTTTTGTTTTTTTTTGAGAGACCAACTCATTCTGTATGCATCCTTGGCTACCCTGGAACTCTATAGAGACCAGGCTGGCTTCAAACTCACAGATCTGCCTGTTTCTGCCTTCTGAGTGCTGGGATCATATATGAACCACCACTCCTAGCTATGTCTGGGAATTTTTTTTACAGAATGTTCTGTGACCTGTGCACTATACAAAGACTGGTTAAAGAACAGACCTGGGGGGCTAACAGTCTTCTCTGCATTTTAAGTCCTGTTTGTGTTGAGTCCAAACATTTATACTAATGTGTAGACACAAAAGGAATCAGAGAGGCCAGGTGTGGTGGCTCACGCCTTTTACTTGGGAGGCAGAGGTAGGCAGATCTCTGTGAGTTGGAGGCCAGCCTGGTGAGTCAGGATAGCCTGAGCTATTACATAGAGAAACCCTATCTCAAAAAACAAAACAACAAAACAAACAAAAAAGAGAGTGTGTGTGTGTGGGGGGTGTCCCCGGCTCTGTTCAAAGGGTAGAAACATAAAATGTCTGCAAAAGAACATGCAGTGTTGACAAGGAATCAAACTAACTGAAACAGAGTTGGGAATGCCGAGAGATGGACGCCAGGCATAATCTGAGCAAGCACATAGAGCATACTACTGAGTACCTACTGTGTGCCGGAAGCTGTTCTTAGCACTGGCTATCCTGACAGGAAGACTGCATTCAGTAGATGTGCAGGCAGAGAGAGTCTAGGCACTTACGAATCCCTGAGAAGCAAGGCTAGTGTTGGTCCTAGTGACTTGGCCAAAGGAAAGAAGGTGAGTTAGTCAAAAGCAGCCAAAGGGAGCCCTCTGGCACAGGAGGCTGGGGCGGAAGTGAGGAATTAATTTCTGAAAGGGAAAACAGGAAGTCAGGACTGAGGCATCCTCTCGTAGACCATGAGCTGAGGGATAGATGTCATGAAGTCTTTGTGTCCCTAACAACTCAGCTCAGTGACTGGCACGTGGCAGGCATTGTGCAAGCGTGCGCTGGGCTGAGGGCAATGGGTTCGGCTTCGGAGTCCGTATTATTGGTGGTTTCCACATTTGACTACAAGGGCTCCGAGAACCAAAGAGCAGGCAAGCCCCATGCAGGGTCTTGAAGCAGTTACTTAGGAACAAGTATGGCAGTAGGAAAACCTAATTATCTTCCCATCTTATATACCGACCAGATGTTCCCATGCTTATTGAGGATGTAATAAGAAGGATCGTGTGGGCCACAGCAGAATAGATTAAAGTCAGACCACAGGAAGGCCTTTTTAACCAGAGTTTGGCCTGCCCTACTCCAGACTGTCTATGAGGGCTGGGTTATTGGTCTGCCATTCCCATCTAGCCTCCTTCCTCCAAGCCCCAGATAAAAAAACAAACACCCATTGCCTAGATCAGTAATGTGGGACTGAGCTGAGGAAGCAGATCGGTGGTGAGACAGGGACGAGCTCCAACTCCGATGGTTTCAATACTCCAAACAAAGCACCAGGGCAGTGGGTGTAACTCAGAGCTGTGCGTCAGGCAGGCCTTTCCGGCCTGGCCCAGCCCGGGCTGTTTATTTTGTTTGTTCCTGGAAGCTGCTGCCCTGATGGACAGTCCTGGGATGCTGATTCCATGGGATTTATTCTTGAAGGATCAGCCCCCTCACCATTGGACAGATGGGGCTCATCAGAGTTCCTGAAGAGGTTATCGCCAACCCTCCTTGTGTTGGCCTGAGTTTGCCACTAGTGATGGTCTCGTCTGGGTGAGGACTGGCTGTGGGAATGTGTGGAGAGGACAGGGCTCAGGGCTGGTGGGGTTGTCCCTCCTCTAGTGGCTGCCTTCTCTTCTCCCCACTCACTCCTAGGCCTACTTTGGGGCCATTGCCAAACCACTGGCTCATTCATAGTTCAGGCCAAAGTTTTTCTGTTTGTAGTAGCAACTGGTCACTACAGCTCCCACCTGTTGCCAACAGGAAAGACAGCGGCAGTCTCATTTCGGTGTTGGCACGAGAGAATAGAATATACCGAAAATGCCAAGGGAAAGCCTTTGGGGGGCTTCTTGGGGACAAAGGGTGATATTGTTCCTGTTTTCTCTCCAGAATCTCCTGAGACCATGGTAGAGTTCAAGGGCAAGAGTTTGAAAGGAGAGGTAATATTGCCTTGAACCGTTTTTGAATGATGCTGGCATCCTACCTATCCTTCAGTGGCCATCTTGCTTGAGCTTGTAAATTGGTCAGATTAGGGACTCTACCACATTTTGGTTGATTGATGGATTGATTGACTGACTGATTAAGAGGCACGTTCTCATTATGTAGCTCCGGCTGGTTTAGAACTCCCTATGTACACTAGACTGGCTTAGAACTCAGATCTGCCTGTCCCTGTCTCCTGAGTGCTGGGTTCAAAAGCCTGTGCTATCCTGTCCATTGGCCTTGCCACTTTGGCTTCCCACTGCAAACAGTTCTTTGTCTATGAAGATCCTTCCTGGACATTGTGTTGTATAAGTTGGAGAAACAGATTAAGAAAAGCTCTAGGATCTGGAAGTAAAGGGAACAAGGAGAGGGGGTAAAAGATGGGGGACTTGCTCAAGATTAGAACTGAGGGCTTTTTAGCTACCAGATCCAAAGCTGTAAACATTACTCAAACCTGCTCACCATGAGTCGTCCAGTCCCTTCCTCTCTTCATGCTGCTGTGGCCAAGCTGTCTTCATGGCCCAGCTGTGCTGGGTCGCGCCTCTGACATGAACATTTAAGAGTGTTGTCTCAGATTCTTATTTTGTTAGTTTATTTTTCTGTGAGGATAGTAATGTTTATTAAATAAACAGATGGTGGGTTGGTATAACATGTCACAAGCCTGGCCTGTGTTCCAGAAGTGTGTGTCACTTTGTCCTTCGGTAATGGTAGAGCCCACTCAATTACCCAGTTACTCCTTCTGCAACCGTGTAGCTTTTTGTTTCTTTCAGAGATTGCAGGTAATGGTTCTATCTATCAGCCTCAGAGAATGTCTTAGGAAAGGAAAGAATCTCTTTAAGATCTAGTTTCCAAATAACTCACTTCTTTATCCCTCTGCTGGAGCCCAGCCCCTTTCAGGAGCTATGACAAGGCCATCTCCACTTTACAGGTACATAGGGGCACTGGGAGCCCGAGTGATCTGTGACAACATCCCGGGTCTGGTGAGCCGGCAGCGGCAGCTGTGTCAGCGCTACCCAGACATCATGCGCTCAGTAGGAGAAGGTGCCCGGGAATGGATCCGAGAGTGTCAACACCAGTTCCGTCATCACCGCTGGAATTGTACCACACTGGACCGGGACCACACTGTCTTTGGCCGTGCTATGCTCAGAAGTAGGCTCCTCTTCCAAGCTTCTGAAGCCCCTTCCCTTCCTATGCTTGGGGTGGTGAGTTAGAGGGTAGGCACAATCCCCTTCAGTTCCCTACAGACTACTTTGTAATCTAAGAAGCAATTGTGAGCAAACCTCAGGGACAGCAACAGACGCTCTGTAGCCTAGATTTGTAAGCTGGGGCCCCTCTTAACCTACATGCTCTGTGATGGTAGGTCGAGGCAAATATTCCCTGCTACTTCTATCTTACTCCCTGCCTCTCTCTGGCTTCCCCATATCCAAGCCCAGGTGGGCATCCATGAACTCTATGGCTAAGGACTAGGACCAGGTTCTTTGCTTTTTATTACCACAATCACCATTGTCACGCACGCATGCACCCTAACATTCCCAGCATTATAGTAATGGGCACAAGAGATAAACAGAGGGTGATATGCAAATATTCCAAGAGCCAGTGCCTTGACCCCAGTTCAGAACTAGAGGGCAGAGGAGGAGGGAGGGGTTGAGATGGGACTCTGCAGGTGAAGAACTGGGGGTGTTGAACCTCCATCTGCAAGGGCAAGGAGAGAACCAGAGCAGATTGAAGTTCCCTGATCAGGCTGACCCCCTGGGCAGGGGGGAACTGTCCAGCAGAGGGGGCCTGGAACCTCTGGAATGGTGACTAAGTCAGGTATAGCTGCATCAGGACTAGCACTCTCTCTTCCTTCTTCTCCACTCTGTGGTGTGTGTGTCTGTGTGTGTGTGTGACAGAGATGGGGGGGACGGAGAGCACATGAAAAGGTGAGAATGAGAGAGAGAGGAGAAAGAGAGAGAGAGAGAGAGAGAGAGAGAGAGAGCGTGTGTGTGTGGGGGGAGGAACCCCTAGGGAAAACAAGAAAAACAAATAGAGGTTAGCCCAAAGGTCAGATGTACCAAGGAGTGGCGTAGTAAGGGCTGACAGGAGAGGGTGGCTACTCTGAGGGATGCTCTTAGAAAACAAGGATGATTGATGGATGGGGTGGGCTCTGGAAAGGCTGAGGAGACTTCTCAAGTCGTGCTGATTGAAGAAAGGGATGGTCAGAGTTGGGCATGTGGCCTGTCCCTGCAATCCCAGCCTAAGGAGGCTGAGACAGGAAAATCTCAAGTTCAAGGCCGGGTTACATTTACATAACACTTTCCAGGCCTGGACCATGGAGTAAGACAGTGTGGGAGATACCCACAAGTGTGTGTGTGTGTGTGTGTGTGTGTGTGTGTACCTGTGCGTGTGCACATATGGAGAGGGTAGTGTTGGTGGGTGTGGAGGAGGAGGAGTGGAAGACACAGGCTGGGCCATTCCTGTAATAAGTCTCTGCCTTTCTCTGCGTAGGCAGCCGGGAGGCAGCGTTTGTCTATGCTATCTCATCAGCAGGAGTGGTCCATGCTATCACTCGGGCCTGCAGCCAGGGTGAGCTGAGTGTGTGCAGCTGTGACCCATATACCCGTGGTCGGCACCATGATCAACGAGGGGACTTTGACTGGGGTGGCTGTAGTGACAACATCCACTATGGTGTCCGCTTTGCCAAGGCTTTTGTGGATGCCAAAGAGAAGAGGCTTAAGGATGCCCGGGCCCTCATGAACTTACATAACAACCGCTGCGGTCGCACGGTCAGTACTCACATCTGGGTATGTATGTTCATATTTTCTGGTGTAAACCAGTTAGTGTGACCGCAGGCTGAATTCAAAGGTGGAAGAGTCGATGGCTTCTGGTTCATTTCAGACGGCATGGGAGCCTGGGAATGCGGGGTGGGGATTTGGGGATGGGGGTTGGGAATGCACAGCCACAATCAAGTTTTCATAAGACAAAAAAAACCTTTCTTTTTCTTCCTTTTCTTTTTTATCTTCCCTTTCACTTCTCTTTCTTTCCCTGTTTCCTTCCTTTTTGTTTTCTTCTGCATGGAGGAGAGGATCGGTGGGAAGTGTTTGTTTCTTTGTTTCTGAGACAGGTCTGTAGAGTTGGTATGCAGACCAGGCTGGCCTGAACTCACGCAGATCTGCCTGCCTCTGCCTGCTTAGCGCTAGGATTCCAGGCGCGCACCACCACACTCTGCCTTGCTTTGGGTTGTTTTGTTTGTTTTGTTGACAGGGACTCATTCTGCCTAAATTCTAGGCTGACCTCACATTTGTGGCCATACTCTTGTCCCAGTCTCCTGAGGACTGAGAGTATGTGTGTGCCACCATGTCTGACTAAAATGTAAATTTCAAATATTTAAAACTTTGATCCATATATGATTGTGAGTACACATGTGGATGTGTGGATATACACACATGTGGATGTGTGGATGCATACACATGGATGTGGATGTGTGGATGCATACACATGTGGATGGTGTATGCTTGTGGATGCACACATGTGGATGTGTGGATGTACATGCTTATGGATGCACATATGTGGATGTGTGGATATACACACATGTGGATGTGTGGATGTACATGCTTGTGGATGCACACATGTGGATGTGTGGATACACACACGTGGATGTGTGAATGCCTGTGCTTTGCCACAGAGGCCAGAGGAGGATGTCAGGTATCCTGCTTTCTATTGTCCACCGTATTCTCTCGAGACATGGCTTCTTACTAAACCTGGAGCCCAATCCCAGCAATCCTCCTGTCTCCAATCTTCTGTTTCTGTTCCCCAGCGCTCACCACTCGGATGATAGGTCCTGTGCTGCCACGCCTAACTTTTTACATGGGTGGTAAAGACTTAAACTCAGGTTCTCACAGGGACTATAAGTGCCCTTACATCCCAAGCTTACCCCGAAGTAGCTTTTAATTCATTAAATCTTAACTTATCATTGTTGTGGATGTATGCGTTATATGGGTGGGCATGCATGGCATGGTGCATGTGTGGAGGTCAGGGGACAACTTTGTGGAACTGGCTCTCTCCTTCTACTTATATGTATGTTCTGGGGATCAAACTCAGGTTGCCAGGACAACGTGGCAGCGTGGCAGGTGCCCTTCTTTGTTATCAGCATCACTGACCCAAAAGTAGTTTTGTTTGTTCTGTTTAAGAAGAAAACGTTCCTTCATAGCGACTAAGAGATCCAGGTATAGCTTTAGGCTACTCACTGGTTTGAGCATCTGCTGTGTCCTATGCTGAGAAATGGCATGCTGTGAAAGCCAAGGACATGGCACTTAGCTCTTCAAAAGGACACGCAGGTTGTAATCAGGAGCAGACTCCTGTGGCTTGACAATCCAGCAGGCAGTCGTGAAGAGCCAAGGACTGTTAGTCCAGGAAGAAAGACTGCCTGGGATCTGATGTGGCAGAGAATTACCAAGGGCTCAACCAGCAGGCCTGGAGCAGCAGAGTTCAGAGCACTACTGCTGTTGACCCCAGGAATGGCTCAACAGTGTCCTGACCTGTTTCCTCCCTCCCCTAGGCTGTACGGCGATTTCTGAAGCTGGAGTGCAAGTGTCATGGTGTGAGTGGCTCCTGTACCCTGCGCACCTGCTGGAGGGCACTCTCAGACTTCCGCCGTACCGGTGACTACCTGAGGAGGCGATATGATGGGGCTGTGCAGGTGACAGCCACACAGGATGGGGCCAACTTCACAGCAGCCCGGCAAGGCTATCGCCATGCCACCCGGACTGATCTTGTCTACTTTGACAACTCCCCTGACTACTGTGTCTTGGACAAGGCCGCAGGTGAGAAAGAAGAGGCAGAGACATGGAGCCTAGTCATTAGCACAGGTGCTAATCAAGGCTCTCTGGTTCACAGGAGTTAAAGAAGGGAAGGGGTCGGTCACTTCCTTACATGGAACCTCGTCTTCAGATAGGTATGTCTCAGGCTGGCAGGCTCGAAGCTATACAAATAGGTCCTATGTCACTCACTGTATCCCTGGGGTCTGGGACACAGTGGGCACTACTCAGGGAACATTTATTTTTGTTTTGTTTTGTTTTGTTTTGTTTTCCGGAGCTGGGGACCGAACCCAGGGCTAAATTCCCAACCCCCTCAGGGAACATTTAAATAGGCCACCTGTTTCCAAGTTCTGGGCAAGATGTGAGCTACACACGCACGCACGCACGCACGCGGAGAGATATAACAAGCAAATGTAACTACAAAGAAGAGTGACTAGAGAAGTCAAGGAAGACTTTGAAGCTGCTTCTTGATGCTGCCACTACAGATTCCAGGAGGAGTGAGGGAAACAGGAGGATCTCTGCCAAGGCTAGTGAAGCAGCAGGCATTTGATTACAAGCAGAAAATGGCTGCTTCTCAGTCTGTTCTAAATATGTATGGCAATGGAGCTGGGGTCTTGGGGACGCTGCAAGGTGATAAGGTGTTTCTATGAAAATGGAAGCTCCCATCTTGGTCCAGGTAAGTTAAACCAAGGACAGTGTGTAGCTCAATGGAGCTGCTTCTCTTCTGGTTCCTGTCATAGCATCCCCAGGCTCTTCTCCCGGGCAGACTCGATAGTCAAGATGTGGTAGCAGAGAGCTGAGCTGCGGCTGGCTTCCGTCCTGTTTGCATTCCCCATCATTCCTAGAGTTGAGTGGCCCAGAGTGCTTCAGACCAAAGAAAGCAACCCACCTTGATACCGGGGTCCATGTGCACTCTAGAGAGGGCTGGAAGTCAAAGAGGTGGCGATGCCCACTGACCTCCTAGTGGTTTACTGCCATGAGGTAGCTTTTCCATGTGGTTGAATTCAGAGGATCCATATCTGGATGCCTGGGAATAATTTCCACACATCTGTATAGACTGTTCTACCACCCCTAAAATGTGCCTTTGGATCAGGCTCTTTGGAGTTTGAAGGGAGGATGAGTCGTACGCTTATAAATTTTTCTGAGGCATAAATTTAGGTCCCATAAACCCGAAAGATGCCAATGGTATAAGCCACCCCTGGAGTATGGAACCAGGAATCCCCCTATGGAAGTACTGTCCAACTGAACTTCTCACATTGACAGAATCCTCATTGCTGCTGTTTCCAGTGCAGAAGCAACCAGCCACCTGATTACATATGTCCCCTCTATCGATGGGGGCTGTGCTACAAGGTCCAGGGATTCCTCAAAGTGCAGGCAGCACTAAACCTTACATTAGATCCCATAAACCTACTTCTTACTCTGCTTCTCAGACATACACACCTGTGACGAAGTTTAACTTCTAACTGCTAAGTAAGCTAGTAGCTCTCTTTTTTGGTGATTCTGCGGCTCTAACCCAGGACCTCGCAGTACTGGGCGATGGCTGGACCACTGAGTCACAAATAGAACAATTTTAACGACATACATTTACAAGTTTTAGTCATTTATCTTTGGATTGTCCTACATTTAATACTTTTAGAACTACAGTTGATGTCAGACAGCAAACGACAGTGAATAAACCCACGAACAAGTGTGACAGACTTGTTAATCCAATTCAAAACCAAAACTGTTTAGTTTAGTTAATTTAAATTCTGAATTTAAGAGATCAAGTATAGTCAGTAGCTAGTGTGCTTGTGTACAATCTCCAGATTGTAGAAGAGGACTTGGTATTTAAGACCCAGCCCTTGGAGGTAGAATAACATATGTAGTAGACCTAGTCAGCCCATATTCTAGAGTAGTAGTTCTCTAACATTTTGGATTATATATTCCTGTTGTTAAAAACGAAAATAAGAGGGTGTTGGAGAAATGGCTCAGTGGTTAAGAATACTTGCTACTCCTAGAGGACCTGAGTTCAGCTCTCAGCACCCACATTAGGTTGCTCAGAACTGCCTGTAACTCCAGCTCCAGGGGATTGATGCCCTCTTCCGGCCTATGAGGGCAGCCCCACACAAATGTGCACACACACATACAAAGATATATACACACACGAGAAATTAAAATCAATCTTAAAAAGTAAACTGAGAGCTGGAGAAGTGGCTCAGCAGGTAAAGGTGCTTCTGCAAACTCTGTTAATCTGAGTTTGAGCCCCATGGTACCATCAGGTAAGAGCGAACAAACTCCAGCAAGTTGTTCTCTGACTTCTGAATGCATGCTGTGGCCCTTGTGTGTGTGCGCTCACACGCATGCACACATACACACACACCGATACACACACATAGAGAGACACATGTATACACACATTCATACACACAAAAAATTTTAAGAAAAAAAATTGAGCATATATGTGCACTGTGCACACGTGTGCTCAGACATCTGCTCATGTTGTTGCTGTACCGTGTAATTATAAGACACTCAAGTCTTCTACACTGTGGCTGTTGTCATCATTGTAACAGTGCTGGGATCCAGTCCAGAGTCTTGCACATGCTAGGCAAGTGCTTCACCACTGAACTACACTCCTAGCCCTAAATCAGAGATTTTAAACCGATAAGCTAAAAAAAAAAAGTATTTCTGCTTTTTTCCTCCTCATAACCCAGTGGAATGTGGAAGCTGTTGTTGTCCAAGTCTTCCTGGAAGTCTCAGGCCGTGGGCCCATTATTAGGAAAAGGGTTGATGGGGTCTTTTTGTGCTGACATCTTCTGGATTAGCATTCCCTGTGCAAGAAGAAAGCTGCCCCACTTTTCAAGCATCCCTTCCGAAAGGGGTGTGACACAGGAACTTCCTGCAATAAGCCTGCAGCCTGTCATCCCAATCAGTCCATCTCTGATGGACAGAAACAATGAGTGTGTGCTAGCAATCTAGTACATCAGATTTGAGTGGTTTTGTCTCCTTGAGACAGGCTACGCATTCCAATTTGACCTCAAACTCACTACACAGCCCAGGCTGGCCTAAACTAAAGTGGCTTCCCTGCCTCAGTATTTTGCATGGTGGGATTACAGGCAGTGCTACCGCACCTGGCTAGGCGTTATTTATACACATTTTCATATATGACAACTTGGCAAATAGCTTTAGCTATGAAGTGGCACAACTAGAATTAAATCCAGATAATATGACATCATATCCCCCACAAAATAGAGACCCTTACCCGACTTACAGTTCTAACATTTTTACACTAGATTCTGAAGAGGACATGGCAGTGTGGGGGCTGCAAGAAAGGGATGGCGGCTGGGACGGGTGCCTCTGGGAACGAGAACCTGGGCCAGAGGGCAACAAATAATCATTTTGGTTATATTTTCACAAAAAGAGATTCTTTATGGCTTCTTAAGAGTGTAAGGGTACCCGGAGTGGCAAAAGTAACTTGGTTCTCACCTCCTCTCTTCCCTGACTCAGGTTCCCTAGGTACCGCAGGCCGCGTCTGCAGCAAGACTTCTAAAGGAACAGATGGGTGTGAAATCATGTGTTGCGGCCGAGGATATGACACAACTCGGGTCACCCGGGTCACCCAGTGTGAGTGCAAATTCCACTGGTGCTGTGCTGTGCGGTGCAAGGAGTGCAGAAACACTGTGGATGTCCACACGTGCAAGGCCCCTAAGAAGGCAGAGTGGCTGGACCAGACCTGAACACACAGATACCTCATTCTTCCCTCTACTTCAAGCCTCTGACTCAAAAGCACAAGATCCTTGCATGCACACCTTCCTCCACCCTCAATCCTGGGCTGCTACAGCTTCTGTTATGGACTTGGAGAATGACCCAGAGGGACCCCAATGTCCTGGCTGGTTCCTTAGCCCTAGAGAGGTGTTGATAGGGGATGGATATAGGAGACTGAGTGGCTCCCTGATCGTCCATCTGGAGGTTTGAAGGGAAGAGTAGAAGAGGTAGGAGTCTGTCTTCAGAGTGATCTGAGTTGCACTAAGTCAAGGCCCATTCTCCCCTTGCTTGCACTGACTTCTGATCCTCTTGCACACTTGGGTATGCAACAGGAAGGGAACCTGGAGGTAGCTTCTGTATTTGATCCTACTCTACCTAAGGAGAGATAAGACAGAGAGAAAACTGCCTGTCCCTTCGCTGCAGACAATCTTAGGCTATAGTACTCTGCTGAGACCCTGAGACAGCTAGATGAGTTAGCCACAGTGAACAAGGCTCACCTCAGGCTTTTAATGCAGCTTATAATCTAGTGGTTTTGTGAGGAGGAAAATCACAATACTGTCCAGATACATATTCTCTGTGTCTTCCTTTCCACCTACATCAGATAGCAGCAGCCTGCTCACTAGAACAGGGCTGTGAGAGAATAACATAGTAAGCCTGGCTAGGCCTTGGAACTTTCCCCGCATCCATTATCCTGGAGATCTGGTAGGTTTAGAGAAGACTAAAGACAGGTAACCTGGGAGAGGGCGTGCGCACCTGGTCTCCAGGGCTTCCATGAGGAGGATCTTCACTTTGAGGTAGGAACAGGATCAAGTAGGTGCATAGGTGGCTGGTGCTGGAGCCGAGGTGGTCACCATCTTATGTGGCAGTGGCCTTCCCCCGTCTACTCAGCAGATCTTTATTTTGTGATTCACCAAGCCCTACTGATAACTACTGCCCATTCCATGGTCAACTTAAGCAGGGAAGGCCTCTCTCTATGCTACGAACCATCGCCTAACTAGGCTATGCAGGAGTGGAGTCTTCAGAGACAGCAGGCATGAGGACATGGGGTTTGAAACCTTGATGGCCTACTTTTATGGACCTAACAATGGTCATCTTCTTGCCTATTCATAAACAGAAATAGTACAGCAATCACAGTTGTGGCAGACTTAGGTCTAATCCCAGCTATTTACTCTCGAGGCTTTATTTTCAGCAGGGTCTTTAAATTCCCCTGGCCCATTTTCTTATCCATAAAATGAGGGTGATACTGAGACCTAACTGTGTCCTAAACTCCACCCAACTAATATACGTCATCAATACTTCTCACTGGTCGAGTACATCCTACATCTCTAGAACTTTCTAATTTATGGCTGTCTGGTCTTGACAGACTAGATTAAGAGGCTTTAGCAAGGAATTCTGGATATAGCTCCTCTTTCTCTTCGTAGGTTCCTGTCCATCCAATCGGACTCTCTGGGCAACTTCAGTCTGCCTAGGCAGCAGGGGCTGGGGGTGGGGGTGGGGTGGGCATAGCTCTGGCCACAGAGGCAGATTTATTTGGATGATAGGACTAATATTTGTGTAACCTGCTGAGACCTGTGTGGGAGAGTTTAGTGTGGTTTTTCTTTTGGTGAGGGGATTTGCTCTGGTTTCACATCCATTAACACAAAACATGAGCTAGTCAGGGCCCTGTGGTCTGTGGTGAGGGGATGAGTGGAGAAACGGGACTGGGTGAGTCAGGCAGAGGGAATGTCTTCCTTGCAGAGTAGAGTCAACTGGATAACTGATGAGCCAGTGGTGGGGTCACGGAGGGAGGCAAAGGGAGCGAGGAACCTCTCTTAGAAGAGGGGAGCTTTGGGGCAGGGGTGAGAATATCCAAGTTACTCTATCAGTGATAGCATTGGCCTTCTTGGGGAGACAGCCTGAGGTAAATCCACTTGTGCTGTATTCTCTTTGAGTTTGGGTTCTTAGTTGTGGTAGACATCTGTGACATCTCATATTACTCCATGCTTTTCCCTGGGCTCCAAATTCTAGCTGATAAAGATATACAACCACTTATAAATGGTTCAGAGAGAAATAGCTCTCCAGGGAGTGAGAAGTTTGTAGAGTGAGGTGTTTATGTGAGAGAAAAGATGTCTATCTGAGTCCTGCTACGGAAGCTGTGTGGCCCCAAGAAGGAATGATGGCCAAGCAATTAATTTTCCCTCAGAACTTAGCTCGTCTCTGCATTCCAACTGGCTTTAGACAACTGGCATTCATTCTGCACTATACAAACAGAAACTGATTTATTTGGAACAAGCAACAAAACAAGAATTTTATTCAGTGCCGGGACTCCACATAATTCTGCTGCTACCCGTCATCTGCTCCAAAGGCCCCCTCTTCCGTCTAACTCTAGATGGTAGTGGTTTGTCGCCCACCAGCAGTGTCTTAACCTTCCTCCTCTGCTCCCTTCTCTCTGTTGGCCTTATTTCATTTATCCTTTGATAAACATTTAGGACAGTGCATTTCAATAAGAGCTATTTGGATACAAAGTGAACTTAAAAGATACTGTTTCCACCCTTTAGGGGTGATGGAATCTTTTTGGAGAAGTCATGTGACTGAAGTACCTCAGCTGCACAGCCTCAGCTTCTTTTAAATCCAAGAGCCAGGCTGATGGCTCACATTGTAATCCCAGTGCTCTGGGAGGCTGATGAAGGAAAACAGCTGTGTTTATGACCAGTGAGCTCCATGTTAGCTTAGGAGCAGAGTAAGACCCTGTCTCAAATACACACACACAAACAAACAAACAAACAAGATGAAGAACGCTGGCCACAACCCCATAACTCAGCACTATAGAAAAGAACCATATTTCAATTTTCAGCTCTGAATAATGGCATCATTGCACACTGTTCATTAGAGTAAATGTAAATCAGGAACTTCAGATTAAAAGAAGAAAATACTGTCCTGAAGGTCCGTTTGCAAAGCTTTGTAGGTCTAACTTATGCACACTCTAGGCCTCATCTCTCTTCCTCTCTGCTTCAGGAAACTATTCTTCCCCTTTCTCTTACATCCCTTATCAAGAACACCAACCATTAAGCCTTTTGCCAAATTCTTAGACCCACTCAGGACATTAGTTTCTGCAGGGCTTAACAGAAGACAGATAATCAGGATTTCCCACCCCCAACCCCGCCTTTCTAAAGTTTTTATTTAAATGCTCTCAGTGGTCATAGGGCAGAAGCCCAAGCTAGCTGGGGATAAGGGAGGCGGCCAGGGAGAGTATGTTTCTCATCCCTGGGAGGCATTCTGCCTAGCTCCCGCAGCCAAATTACAGCAGCAGAGAACAATGCAATGCATTCTTGGGCAGGTCGGTGGGCTCTGGGCGCCTGGGTCTGGTGGAGAGAGGTGCCAGACACAGAGCGCTCCATAAGCAACCCCGCAGAGCTGGCCCTGGGTGCAGAAATGAACTACAGAGAGCTTCACGTTACACACCTGGTTATTGATGGCCTTGCTGGAGGCCTCTGCCCCCACCTTCCACTTGGGAACTGCCTGTACTGCGGGGGTTGGGCACCTCTGAAGCAATGTTGGAATATACGAAAGACATGCTTCCCTTTTACTCTTTGCCCTTCCTGTCAGCCTGAGCATAACTTTGAGGACACACATGCACCCACGTGCAGAAGGTGCACTCAAAACGGACTCTCACAGCCTTTTGGGGGTTGTATGGGAATTATACTAATCTCATCTCTCCTAACAATTAAACACAAGCAACTAGATCCTCCAGAAGTCATACCAACAACAGGGTCAGCTACAAGTAAGGAATGTTTCAAAACTACATTATCAACATGCAAAGCAATGTTTGCTTTGGGAATTGGTACTCTCCCGGGAGGTGGTAGAGGAAGGACACAGAAAGGGCATGGAGAAGAGATCAAGGGTGGAGAATTACCACCCAAGCAGAGTAGCTGAGGTCTCAAAACTTCTCAAACTTGGTCTGCACTGAGGACAGGGAGGAGTGCATCCTATGTGTTCTGAGAGACTGGCCAGCCTCCTGGGACTGCTCTGAGGTATCCACGGTCACTGACTGAGCTTGCTCTTTATGACCTGCTGTGCTAAACTCTTCCCAGACCAGAAGACAGGACACCTTTGATTCCAGGAATGATGTCTGTGGGAGAGGTGCTGGCAGGGGACAGGCAGTGGCTTTATGAGGTAAAGGCTGCGGCGTAGTTGCTGACCTTTCAGGAGTGGTCTTTACGTTTGGGTGACTGACAGGTTTTAGGTAATAGACCTGAACCTAACTCCAAAGTTAAACAAGTTCCTTCCCTTCCACAGCTTAGATTAGCTCTGAGCATTGCTGTAGCCATCCACTTTTGGATTTGAAAATGCAACATGAACGTTCTCTGCTTTGCTCCCTAACTCTCAAGTTCTTTTGTTGTTGTTCACTTCCATTCTGCCTAAGAATCTATGATAGAGCAGCTGGACATAGGAGTTCTTTAACCAAGAAGATAGAATTCTGGTCACATTTTGTCAACACTACCAGCCTCTGTAAGCAGCTGTAGCCAAACAGAAAATGCAAACCTAGTTTTCTTTAGCTTCAAATACTATGTACTCTTTTCAGAGTCAGAGGATGCTGGGATTTGGGGATGGGGGAGTGTTGTCGTAGTACCAGCACTTCAGAACAGAAACTACTGTTCACTGGCCCGGCCCTAGACTGCCAGCAGAGTATCTAAACAGAGCTTATAAAGACTAAACCTACATTCCTCTAACCTCGTCAATGTCCTGTTCCTACTGCCACTGCTAACCATCACTCTACATTTCAACAGTATGTGCTTCCCTTTCTTTGTAACCCCACCCCATCCCTCAGATTAGCATTCAAGTTTTTGTTTTATTTTCTCTTAAATTCTTTTCTAGTGGTGCACAAGGCATAGGCAGAGTGGAAGTAGTCATGAGGAGATATGGCCAGACTGTAGGCTTGATTTGAATTTCCTTTGAGACTTCATTCTTCTCAAAAATCATTACCATGTCCTTAGGTGAGAGAGCTAAGCCACCATTCCACCCATGCCCACTCAGGATGCTACCTGAGACATGCAGTTCATCTACCAACTGTGTCCAACCTTGACAATACAACACGAACACCTTTGCTCAAGAACTGTGCAGGCAAAGTCTTAAGTAAGCTTATAAACCTTGCATGCTTTTGTGTTGGACTGCATTTACAGTTATTCTTGGCTATGTGCAGATCCATGTGACTTATGGGCTGCAAGCTGGACATACCTAAGACGAAGGAGATCTAGGATAAAGAGAAAAATCTCTAAGATGAGGCAGAAGCAGATTTTATTTGATCAAAACCTCTGCTTCTTTCAGTTCCTCCTTCTGCACGGACTCAAAATTGGGGTCTCAGTTTAATCGTAGACAGTGAGAAAAGGCAACAGCCAACCCTTCCCTGTCCTACCCTGCGGTACACTCGGTTAAGACAGAATAAGCACTCAAACCCCCTACGTATCCCACTGGTGTACCCCAGCCGAGAAGTCAGAAGGGAAGCTGCAGAAGCACAGTATTCATCAATCACAGACGGGGACATTGCAGCTCTCTGACGTGGGCCCCTGCTTGGGCTAGGGAAAGAACACCTACCTATAGTCAGGATTCCTCCTGCATCCATCCATCTTGGCTCTCACTGCTCTCCTGCTCTCCACCCCCAACTGCCTCCACATGTGGGCTCAGAAGTCATCATCTAAAGAATTCCACTGCTCACCTCCTGCATAGCAGCACAGCCCCATGAGGCCACACACCAGATGGAGGGGATAAAAGTACGAGGTCATGGCTTCTAGCAAGAGGTTTTTCTTAAACTAACCCTGACTCCTGGGAAAGAGTCAGAGCAGGAGTATGTCTGGTGAGCTGCTGACAACAGCAGCTTCATAGATCTTGTGTAAAAAGGAAGGGAAATTCTACCTTGGCTTTCAGTGGAAATTTCCCTACTTTGGGCCTACTCCTGGTTTCATGTCTGTAGCTTGAAGATATCTGAGGAGAATACAGAGATGGACAAATCAAAGGGTTCAGTATTTCCTAAATGTAAGCACCCACATGCTGACATGCAGGCATTCCCCCAACAGACGCCTTGTTTCTTCAAGGCACACAACTATCAAGTAAAAGGAGAGCGAAGAAAGGTGCACTAGGACCCTGATGACCTTGGACAGGCCTCGGTAGACCTTCATAGGTTTGTGTAGAATGAAAAAGGCAAGGGGGTTAGGGAACGGCCACCCTTGTGAGCATTATGATGGTTGGGAGACAACACACAGAAACAGCAGTTACACAGAGACCAACAGACTGGGCAGCAAATCTTAGAATAAAGGAAGTATGCATGAGGTCCATCCTGAGATGTTTTTCCAGAGGAGGTGCCTGAGAGCTGGAATGTTGTAAGATAAGGCATGAACAGCTGGAAGGCAGTCAGAGGAAGGCGCTGGTGTGTGCTGAGCCTCACAAGCAAGGATGTACAGCAATATATCAGGAATTCCAAGCAAGTATATACTATATACATTGGGGAGTACAGAGAAGTCAGAATGCCGAGCCCAGAGTACCGTAAGAGCCACATAACAGCTATGTCAGTGAACTCCAGGGCATCTATGGGAAAACACTGGCTAAGTTCATTTGATACATATACAACAACTCAAAGAGATTCTGTTTGTGAAATCCACCAAAACGCTATGCAGCACTAACTACCCAGCCTTATCATTTGAAATTCTGAGGGAATCAAGTGGTGTTGAATGCCTCGAGCTATGATACATGAATGTAGCATTAGGCCCAGAACCTGACATCAGTCAAGTCAATGCACAAGAAATGAGCGTAAAAAGGGAATAATTTACAACAGACAATACATTTCTTCCCCTCAGTCGGAACTTCAAAACTCATCTGACTCTTACTCCATTTGATATATTGGATTTCTGTGGTCACAGGTTTATCATATCTGAGGACGCAGGGAATAGAGGGAAACTAAAGAAAAATTTTAGAGACCACGAAGCAATTTGACTGATGAATGAGAAGACATTCTAATTCACTATGGGGCACTGGACCAACAGCCAAGGGTGGACAAATTCTGAGCCCACGGTCTCCACCTAGACCATGGTTGGTTGGATTTGTGGCTTGTTACGCTGAGAAACAGCTATTCAGCAGGATGCTCACTTAATCTAGTGTACTTGACAGAATCCCTAACGTACACAGACAGAGCACAGTCCTGCTCCTCTGTTCAGTCTCCTGATGCCACTGTCAAAAACAGCACAGATACGGGGTTGTGTGCTGGACCCGGTGCGGTGCTGAGTAAGTGCGTTTTAATGCTCCCTGACTGAGCCCAAGGGCGACAGTGTCTTAGGTTTCTGCTTCACCGAGCTGGCATGAGTAGGTGCTGGGAGGAGGCAGCGACTTCACGAGATGGTGTGGGTAGTGTCATCTCAGCCTTTCCCCTCCGCTCCTCGGCAGTTTATTAAAGGTGATGTCTGAAACCCTTCACAAAAGGAAAGCTCAGGGTTTACACTCAACTGTGACACCACCGTGAATTCATTAGGCAGCATGTTTCAGGTTGCACTGTAATTTCTCCATGTAATGTAAACCCATGGAATCTGACATAAGCTGATTGCTTGTGCTGGTTATTTTATTTACATTTCTGAATGGAGGGGATTTCAATACTCATAAAATATCTAACTGTCTTATTTTTCATCTGGTCTCCCAGGGCAGCTATTATAAAATAAGCCTAGAGACAGAAGCCTCAACTTGCATGACTGGTTAAGCAACAAGGGAAAAGTTATTGCTCAAAAAGCAATTTTAAAAAATTCAATATGGGGGTTGGGGATTTGGCTCAGTGGTAGAGCGCTTGCCTAGGAAGCGCAAGGTCCTGGGTTCGGTCCCCAGCCCAAAAAAAAAAAAAAAAAAAAAAAAAAAAATTCAATATGGAATTTGAGGCTGAAACACAGATATGGTTACTCTTAATGCCATCCAGAAGATAAAGGCTCAGGAAAAACGCTAAATAACCAAGTTCCTTATCTTTGTTCCAGCGCTGTGAGGGTGGGGAGCAGCTTCACAGAGTTCAAAGGGCTGGAGTTAAGTCCTCCCAGAGACCCAGTGAACGTGAGCAGACACCAACAGTGGCCCAGGAATGCAGGTGACTGAATGGCTGGGAATGGGCTCCCTACCACATAGAAAGTGAGCGTCCTTTCTTACCACCGTGGCACAAATTAGAATGCATTCAAACTGCCACCGCACACCCAACTTACTCTCTAGAAGTGGATATTCTGTTAACCTACTCAGAGATTAGCCATTTCTGCTTATTCTAGTAGGTTTGGCAAGCTTAGAGATTGCCAGAGGGTAACAGTCACTAGGAAATTCTGAAGCCTCCATCTTCTGCCTTCAAGTCATTGCACAAATTACCTACTTCCCTTCTGCTATAGCACTGAGTTACTGAGTATATGCCCCAGCCCTCTAGTCCAGCCTATGCTTCTATTCCACACACTAAATAACCAGTTTCCACTTTCACTGATTACACATCTGATTTGTATAAACCCACTAGGCATAGGTTCCATGTCTATTTTACAGTATATACACTGTTATTCTAGTATTCAGGAGACTGAAGCAAGAAGGATTGAGATTGGAGATCAGCCTGGGCTACACAGTGAGACCCTGTTACAAAACCTGAGTATCCTAAGGTCATAACTTCAGGGATCCAGTTAGTATGTATCACTTGACTGAGGTGTCAGAGTAAAGAGAGGAACTAGTTTTACTTCCTTGGGAAGCAAACACTCTGGAGGTCCTTCCTATAAAGAAAGACTTGTAAAGGATTCAAAGTTGAACAGCAAAGTTCAGCTTGCAAGTGTGGACAATAGGAACTTACTTACCTAGTGCTGCACCCCAAAGTTGTTAGTTTTTAAACTTGCATGGCACATGCCTATTTATCAGAATTAGTGCTCAGAGACAGCTATGGGGTAAGTATGTGAGCTCCTGTCCTCTTCCCCATATAAACAGAAGTCAGTAAGTAGTTCTAAGTCACTAGTCTGCTCCCATGACATGGCAGTATTTCATTTTCACCTAGGCTATCCTTCAGCCATTATTAATGGTCATTATCAGGCCTGAGATGGTATAACAGAGGGAAATATATGGGTAGGAGCTTTTATGGCAGATACGATGTGACTAGGAGGTAAGGCTTTCCTTAAAGGTTTCACTGAGGAGTTCTTCATTATGTGTTAAATTATAAATTATTCATACATACATTATACTGAATACTATATTTACAAAACTATGAATGTAGGCAGTGAGGTATAAAGATGAAAGTATTCTATGTTGCATCTTTGAAAGAGAATAAAGACACTTCTTTCTGTATCTTGCTAGACTTAATGGTTCTGAAAGGAGGACTGACTAGATTGTGAGTCTAGATTGACTTTTGTCATCATTTTGGAATCAACTGAAATAACTTGTCACCTATAAGCCAATTAAAATGGAAGCATGACTCTCTACTGTGGCAATAGTCCTTACCTCATCCATTCACATCTCCGTGCCCTGCTCAACCTGCCACCACAAGACTATGAGCTATTTGTGAACAAGAATTTTATCTATATTTCATAAAAGTACCCAATACATATTTGTTTACTATATTAATGAATTTATAAACAAGGGCTGGTAAAGTGCTTGCAGCATAAACATGAAGACCTGAGTTTGAACTCCTAGCATCTATTTAAAAGCCAGGCACAGTGGTGTGTGCCTATAATCCTAGTACTGGGAGAGAAGAGACAATCTAGCCAATGGGTGTGTTCCAGGTAGGTGAGAGATGCTGTCTCAAAATAGAAAGTGGAGAGTGAGAAAGGAAGACATCCAGTGTCGATATCTGGCTTCATCACATGCACACACTAGGCAGTGACACTGCACCTAAGCACACATGCACAGAGCACAAAATGAACAAACAAATCCATTACTAGTAAGACTTAAATACGATGAATTTGAAACTCAAAGGTTTATAGTGTGCTTAATAGTTAGCATATTCTTTTTTATGCTGAGGCTCTTTTAAATGTCTAAACTTTGAAAACAAATTAAGATAAGCCTTTTGGAGTTCTTCCATCCAACAGGCTGATACTGAAAGCTTTTTGTCAGAGTATCCAAGACTCTCCGAACTGCATGTTCCAGTGTAGTTTTTGTTTTGTTTTTAAAAGGTGGTATTACAATAGCTAAAATAGACCAAGAGCAAATGAATAGGAACAGTCTTCACAGTCAGGGTTTAGCTAAATTAGAATCCCTGGGCTCTCAGTAAAGGCTAAACCCCCAAAGGGATCAGAGTCAAGTAAATAAAAAATCCAGCTGAATTTTATCAGAGGGCAGAGTTTCAACCCTGAGTACCCCAGCAACAGAGGATGAATTATGTATAAGATTAGTAAAGTGCCTTCATCCACACCCTAGCCAGAGGACATTTTTGTATCTTGCTGTGACTGAGGGGAAAACAGCAATGCATTTGCCCGCCAAGAACAGCTGTGGCTGTACTCTGGATAGGAGTCTAACAACATTGGGGATTAAAATGTAGTCACAATGATGCTGCTATTGGAGTAAAAGACAGCTCTGGCTTCAGAAGAAATTAGGACAAAGCATGTTGAACAGATGAGAACAAGACCCACCATGTTCCTGCATGGCATCTTCTCAAGTGGTTTCTTTCTTACATACTGGTCACAGACACCACTTGCACATTTAGCCTCCAGAATGCTTGAAATTTCAAGATGCAAAGAACTCTCCTAATAAAGTCCTCTTAACTTTTTGACTATCATGAGAAGCCCAAGTAGTTTATTTTCTTGAAGCTTCTTGCTGACAAGATAGATTGAAGACAGTCTTTTAAAAATTCATGCCTATTTTTAAGTTAAAAATTGTCTATTATTAAATAAAAAATTGTCTACTATTGCATGTGCACATACATGTATGCATATGTGAGATTGTGTGTGTGTGTGTGTGTGTGTGTGTGTGTATTTGTGGGGGTGAGGGAGAAGGTGGGCTCCATTTTTTTCCTCCTTTACATAAGTTCCCAGGGTTAAACTCAGGTCTCCAGGCTTGGACAGCAAGCACCTTTACCTGCTCAGCCATCTTGCCAATCCCTTAAAGCAATCATGTTTGTTTGATTTTGAGACAAGTTCTTTTCTACTTAGTCCTAGCTGCCCTGGAACTACGAATAGACCGGACCATCCTCAAACTCACAGAGATCCTCCCGCCCCTCCCTCCCTGAGTTTTGGGATTTAAGGCATGCACTATCATAACCAACCCTTAAGGAAATCTTAATGTTATTACAGACAAATAATTAAACTTTTTTTCTGAGACCCCATCAGTAGTAAGGGGTACACCTGCTGGTAAAATGATTAGAAGTCTACCTGCTGCCTGAAACCCCCACTTCAGCAAAGAGAATGTGATGGTATTTTAGACCAAAAGTTTATTCTGTTCAACTAAATATAAGAAACACATTTATATTTTGTAGTAAAACTTTAAAAAATAGGGCTGCTGGGTAGCTCAGTGAAAGAATACTCCCCAAGAAGGCTCAAGGTTCTGATCCCAAGCATGTGCACATGCATGTGTATAGGATTTTAAGCACAGGCTTATATAAGTACTCAAGAGGGTAAATCAGAAGGATTCTTGGCCATCTAAACTAGAGCCTTCCACTCAGGCAGACAGATGCTATTACTGAGCTACCAACATTACCAGCTTCCACATTTGTTTACTCTCGGAGTTAATCAAATCCCTTTTGAATATCAGAAGCCAAGGGCCACTACTCCTTTACACTTTCAGCAGACACCGGAGTTGTTTATTCTGTATGTACCTGGTATAAATAACCAAACAGCATTCTTCACTCTTCAGTAGCTCACTAGCAAGACGTGAAGGAGTGAAGTCTGAAGGCCAGAAGAGCAAGGGTACAGTCTTTATTTTAGATTTAAAGGCCCAGAGCTCACCAACAAACACAGACATGAAGAGTTTCCCAGGCAGCTTACTTACCTACAAGGTTTTGCTGTGTAAAAAGGATTTCTTGAGTCTGAATGCCTTTCCTGTTTTTCAGGCAATCCACATCAGCCTTTTTATTTAAAACTCTTCTCTAGCTTTCACCCTCACAGGGAGATTTTTCTAACAAAGCCATTTGGCTATCACCAGTCTGTCCTTTGTTCTTGCTTTAAAATAGAAAAGTATTGTGTAGTTCTGACTGGCCTGGATTCACTACATAGACCAGGTTGGCCTCAGTCTAACCTTGCCTCTTGAGTGCTGGGATTAAAGGTGGGAACATTGCACTTGGCACCACTCTGTCATTCTATATTTCTTCAATATTACTCTATTTTGTGTGAAATTTATTCTTTTCTGCTTGTATTGTAAGGCTCTGTGTGTGTGTGTGTGTGTGTGTGTGTGTGTGTATTTTTGAGACAGTCAAACTATGTAGCCCACTTTGGACTCAACTCCAGCCTCAACCCCCTGAGGGTTGAGATTAATGATATGAATCACCTCCGATGTGTTACTGAAACCAAAAATAGACATGATGACCATAGGCTATCTTGTAGATTGTGAAATTTTAGGTAATTAACTTTCAGGACTCAAAATTCCCAGCCACAACACTGTAAAATAATCTATTTTCCAATAAGAATTTAAGTATAAAGTCTTTAAAAATAAATCTGAGGGCTGGAGAGATGGCTCAGCTGTTAAGAGCACTGACTGCTTTCCTAGAGGTCTTGGTTTAATTCCCAGCAACCACATGGTGGCTCACAACCATCTGTAATGGAGTTCAATGCCCTCTTCTGGTGTGTCTAAAGACAATGACAGCATACTCATATAAATAAAATAAATAAATCTTAAAAAAAAAGAAAATAAATCTGAAAATTATGCCTTTAATAATTTATTAATTTGGTTCTTCTAAATACTAGAAATTTGATTCACTGGGAAAGGACATGAAATTCTATTAAGAATTTTTCTAGAAGGAAAACCTAACACATATTCCTCAGGATTATAGATTTCTTTTGTATTCCACTATTCTCTCCATTTAAAGAACTTTAATGCATCTGCAAAAGAACGACATTTCAAAACCAAGAGTTAAGTAGCTTTTCTTTTCTTTCTTTTTTTTTTTTTCTATTCTTTTTTTCGGAGCTGGGGACCAAACCCAGGGCCTTGCGCTTGCTAGGCAAGCGCTCTACTACTGAGCCAAATCCCCAACCCCTTAAGTAGCTTTGCTAAACCGACTTCTGCCATAGACAGTACAATGAATGCAGGATAAGAAACCCATATTAATGTCTAAGCAGAAGCCTTCTCAAAAACGTAGCAGCCCACACACTCAAATGCAGCTGGTGATGCAGTACTCTACTAGTAATGTGACGAGGTGTCCAAACTTTGCTACTGACACTCATCTTGACTGAAGAAATGATTAAATGCACTAACAGAAGTACTCGTGGAACATTTCTGAGAATGTCATTTGACAAGTGTGAGGAAGATAGGGCCTTCCATAAGCATCTGATTAAGCTCTGAGGAAGTGATCTGGCTGTGACATATTACTTTTATTCTTTTGCTCCCTACCCTGAAAGATTTCAGTACTTGAAAATTATGAAAACAAAACAAACAGACAGACAGACAGACATCATAACGTCTTAGTCTGGGTTCATTTGTTTATTCATTGTTCACTGTGTATGATGTGTATGTCTTCCTCAGCTGCTTTGCTTTCCATTTTATCTTTTGAGAAAGGGTCCCTTCACTGAACCTGGAGCTAGGCTACTGCTAATGAGCTCTAGTAACTGCCCCGTCTACGTACACACACACAGACACAGACAGACACACAGACACATATACACACTCGCGCACACACACACACAGACACACAGACACACAGACACACAGACACACACACACACACACACACACACACACACACAGAGCATTAGGACAACGGTGGCATCCCTGTACCTGCCTTTTTAAAAAAACATGGGTACAGGCCAAAACCCAACTGAGCCATCTCTTCAACCCATCTATTTGGACATATTTGAGGGAACACAATGAGAATGCAGCAGATAAAATACCTGTAGGAAGCAGATGGCGTCTTTTTGTTTTGCTAAAAGATTTCAGAACTGGAACTCAGTGGCAGAGCATTATCTAGCATGCACAGGACTAGATTTGGTTCTCAGCACCAGAGGAAGAAAGGAAAGGAGGGAGGGAGAGAGGGGTGGATATCAGACAGACTATTCAAATAAAGACTTTGGAGGCAATAACAAAGGAATAAAATTGTAAACATTTAAAAGTTTTTATCTGGGAAAGAAATGGCTCAGCAGTTAGGAACATAGCTCTCACAGAGAACCAAGTTCAATTTCCAGAACCTTCGTCAGGTGGCTTACAACCACACAGTAACTCTAGCTCCAGGGTATCTGATCCTCCAGCCTCCAAAGGCACCTGAAGTCATGTGTACCCAGGCACAGGCACAGGCACACAGAGACACAGATAAACACAGAGGCACACACACACACACACACACACACACACACACACACACACACACACAGAGAGAGAGAGAGAGAGAGAGACAGATACAGAGGCATAGGCACACTCACACACACAAATGGAGATACAACACACACACACACACACTTAAAATAATAAAATAGATCTTTAAAAATAAAAACTTGACTCATTATATCATAGGCTCATTCTGTTATTTCTAGAGTTTCTAGAAAATACCTCAGCTGCATTACTGTAGTAATAATATGATTACAGAACACTATTTTGTAGGAATATGTTTAAACTATTAAGAAAATAATTTCTAAATAAGTGAAGAAACAAATCTGTCAGTTTCCGTCCTTCCTTCCTTCCTTCCTTCCTTCCTTCCTCCCTCCCTCCCTCCCTCCCTCCCTCCCTCCCTCCCTTTCTTTTTTTGGCATGGTTTCATGTAGCCCAGGCTGGTCTCAAACTTGATATGTAGCTTAGAATGACCTTAAACTTCTGATCCTTCTGCCACTACTTCCCAATGCTGGGGGTTAAAATCACCATACCTGGTTCATATAGTACCAGGGATCAAAGTCAGGGTTTTGTTTATTCTAGGCAAGTACTCTAACCAAGCCAGATCCTCAGCTGTCACACTTTTGAATGCAATCCTAGAATATTAAGCCAAGAGACAGCATAGATTTTTAGCATTAATTAGGTCAAATGGAGAATATAGGAAATATTCCTTCACCTATGAACAGCTTTCACATCACTGGTTACGATGATTTAAAACAACAACAACAACAAAAACAAAACAAAACAAAATCCTAAACTAAGAAACTTTCCAAACAGTCACATATTCTCTTAACTTTATATATTCACATGTGGTTAGAGTTGTTCATCCACTTCCCTAGCTCCTAAAGTGATCTTTGCCCCCAGCATGGGAAATCATGAGAGATAGTGGATAAAAGGTATTTGGCATTTATATGTGCTTATTATTTTAAAAAATGAAATTTGGGAAGAAAATTTCTAATTATTTTAGGAAGGGCCTGAAGAATCCCCAGTGAGGCGTTCTGTGGAGAGGCCCTTTGTTAGTATAAGAACTGACCTTCTATATCTTTGGAAATCATGCAACTTGGCTAACGTAGTCCTTAAAGAATTAATCAAGCGAATTGTAAGGCCCTGGCTACAGTGGAGCCAGCCAATTATAAGTTCCTCTGACATTCATCACTGGTACATCCAACTGCATTTTCCCACATAAAGATTAGTGGAAATATGTGGAGACGAGGCCTGTTCCCACCCCAGCACAGCTACAAAGAGCTCTCAGCAAAGCTCAAGGAAGTAAAACAATTTATTTGCTACTCTTTTTGATACTTGCCTTAACACTAACACCTTTTTCTGCCAACATCACAGTGACTGTCCTATTTAAAACTGGATGAGGGACTCTGGCATTCAAACACAATGCAAAGCACGAGAGGCACAGCCTCAAGCCTGAATTCACCAGTAAGTTAGTGGAATCCCCAAAGACCACCTTTAAGGCTTTTGTGACAAACACTCCGAGTTTTGCTAAGAAAGCCCTTTCTGCAGCACAGAACTGAAAGGAGTCAGAGTGGGTGAAGATTAGCTCACTAAGGACAGGGCAGTGCTGCTGTTAAATAAAGTCTCCTTTCAGATAAGCAGAATCAGATTCTCAGAGCTGGTTTTGCTGGCTACCCTTTCTTTGAACCCTCATATTTAACCCAGCAGGCTTCAAAGCAGGTGAGAAAATGACCTACCACTTGAAAGCAATTTTTCCTTTTTCAGGAATCCTGGCCTTGGAGAATATCAGCTCTGGTATCAGTACATTCCACATCTCCAGGGATTTATGCAACCTTTTCATTGCTCTGAGCATGATGTCAGATGAGGTTTTCATCTTAGCCAGGAGAAAAATATCCTAACTTGCTGAAAACTAAATCTGGTTCCACATAGCTTCATACCATGAAAAAGGGGAGAAGGTACTAAAACCAATAGTCTTTCTAGCTCATCCATTCTCTTCCCCATCTCTACATTTGACACACAGCAAGAATGATTGAAAGTCATTGATCTCAGGAATGGGCATGTGGCTCGGATTGTAGAGAGTTAACTTACCATGCTCACAGCCCTAAGAATTCAAGGTCATCCTTAACAACACAGTGAATTCCGGGATGCCTAGGCTACATGAGACCTTGTCTCAAAAACAAAATATGCCAAATCATTAATCTCCAGCGCCAGGCAACATAAACACACATTTTTATGTTTAAGAAAATCAATAGAATTTGCTTTAACATGTGAGCTAATACAAAAAGATACTAGAGAAAGAAGGTAAAATGGTAATGACCAAAAATTTAGATCTAGTCAGGTCTGGAGACACATGCCTATAGTCCTAGACACTCTGAGGGCTGAGGTTTATGAATCCCTTGAACCCATGATTTTATGACTAGCCCTGGCAACAAAATGAGACCCCTCTTTAAAACAACAACAAGGGAGGGACAGAAATGGGATAGGAAGATGGAGAAATAATAATAATAATCCATGTTTTCTTAAGTGGCTTTGCCTTATTAAGAAGCAGGACAAATACATTTCATCAGCTTACTTTATATTGTCATAGATCTCATCTAATGGACTCCTTACACAGAACTTGCCAACATGTTCTATTCTAAACAACAGTTTGCCAGTATCAGGAAAGGGGGCCATTTTCCCCTCTTTTTGTGTTCACACACATACACAATGTATCAATTGCAGATTCTAATTATTTAAATGACATCCAACTACAATTTATACTCGAATTACTGTGAGAAACTTATTTTGAGCTTATTCTCCTCTGAATGTAAAGAGGTAGGCTTCCCCACTGTGGCCTCTCTTTAGTGGTGATGCTGTTTGCAGAGGGATAATACCCACTTACTTCTTACTGTGGAAAAACAGTTGATGTACTTAGTTAAACACATTAAACCTATGCCATGCGATTTCTTACTTTACAACTAAGACGAGAGAAGGTTGCATCACTTACACGAGGTTGCATAGACAGTAAATGTCAGGGCTGGAATCAGGGCAAAGCAGTTTGGTTCAAGTCTTGCTTATAACCACTCTGCAATGCTGTCACCTCTCCAGCCTGATAAGGCAGCGTGCTATCCTGGTGTTCCAATTCCTCACATTGGTGGCCAGAATGACTGGTGGTGGTGGTGAAACAATGCTTCTTGAGCTTTAGAAATGCTTGCAGGATAAGCTGGGGAGCTGACTCAGGAGGTCTGCAGGGAAGCCTGAGCCCATGCTTTTTTAGCAAGCTCCTAGAGGAAGCTGGTGTTTCTCGTGCATAGACTATACTTTATGAGGTGGTGAAGAACTAGAACAGGAGCCTCTAGTTCTTTGCTGCATGTCTTCTGTAAAGCATTTAAGTGTTGTTTATTGTAAGGGACAGACTGCCCATTTGCAGTCTTTTTCTATTGACTCCTCTATAGGACTGACTTTAGAATAGCTGCATGCCACATACTGACGTGCAAGTCTCATCAGTAAGGAAGTGGCTTTAGAAATCTAAGAATATAAGTTTAACAGCCATGGGCATAAAATGTGGCTGTAAAAGGTCACTGTCAGCAAGCCTTTAAATATTATTTGTCACCAACTACACAAATAAAATATAGTATATAAATGTGTATTGTCTAGTGACTAAAATAATAATATATTAGTAACTTTTAGTCTAATAAACAAAAAGAAGCTTCTACTTTAAAATATGTAATTTCTCATTCTCAAGTCTCTGCTAAGAGTGCTAAGGAACTTGCGCTATGTAACCTTAATGCTCTCCTGGTGCCATTAGTGACCTCTTCAGCTAAGGCTGCTACTATGTGAACATTGATGGATAGAGTAGAGTACACGCTACTCTCCGTGTGAGCCAGAACTTCAGGGAAATACAATGTTGACTGCTCTATCTTTGTTCCAGATTGCAGATCTCCTGCTCTATTTTTCCCCCTTCCTACTCCATTGTCTTGAGAAAAACTCAAGAACCCATCTCTCTCACTGCCTGTCTGAAACTTTTAGAAATGTGGGCTAAGTGCCTCCCCACTTCTTTCTTCTTCTCCTCTAAGTAGATAGGACCCCTTTTCTGGTCCATTTGTCCATGCCCCTCCCACAGTGAGGTCAT